>NW_020954606.1:2110539-2304924 GCF_900497805.2 Vombatus ursinus | reverse complement strand
GAATACCCATTCCCCTAATCTACCCTCCCTTCTATCTCCCCCCCCCCACCTTCTCTTATCCCCTTCCTCTTCTATTTTCCTGTAGGGCAGGATAGAATTCTATTCCCCATTGCCTGTATATCTTATTTCCCAGTTGCATGTGAAAACAGTTTTTAACATTTGTTTTAAAACTTTGGGTTCTAAATTTTCTCTCTTCCTCCCTCCCCACCCACCCTCATTGAGAAGGCAAGCAACTCAATACAGGTTATACTTGTTCAGTCATGCAAAACACTTGCATAGTAGTCATGTTGTGAAGAACTAACTGTATTTTCCTTCATCCTATCCTGCCCCTCCCCTTTATTCTATTCTCTCTTTTTTTACCCTGGCCTCCTCAGAAGTGTTTGCTTCTGATTACCCCCTCCCCCAATCTGGAAGGCAAGGACTTTAGAAGAGAAGAAACGCAGACTTGGGAAGGAGATAGCCAGTTAAGAAGCCGGTGCCTTAGAACGAGATTTGGATGTCTGGATCTAATCTAAGATACTTGGGCTAATTTAAAATAATGTTGAGCTTTCCACCAGGGTAGCAGGGCACTACACAAGAGCAGGTGTAAAAAAAAATGTGCCTAGAGCAGTTCAAATCTATTCAAAAGGGGTTTAAACTAAAAGGGAGAGTAGAGGGAGGAAACTGTCTATGGTATCTACCCAGCCAGAGACCATAAGGAGAGTTGTTTTTATTACTTCTTTATTTCTCCCTTGCCAAAGCCAGTGAACTTCATATTGGGAAAGACTAGTTAATAGGGAGTAGAAATCCAACATCAAAGAGTCCCTAGCTATTCTTGATGAGTTCAATAATCAGGTCCAAATGAAGACATCCCAGGGAACTGATGAATGTGATTATTGAATATTCAAATGTTATTTACCTATGAAAGATTGTGTTGAATGGCAGATGTTCCACAGAACCGGAGGACAGAAGCACTGACTTTCACAACAGGAAAGTGGGGTGTATTGAGTGTCTTCAAATTATAGGCTTACTAGGTGGATGCAGTGGTTCAGACTTAGGATTGAGATGCATCTAGCAATTAACAAGGGGCAGCTAGGTAGCTCAGTGGATAGAGTACCAGGCCTGGAGTCAGGACGACTGAATTCAAATCTGACCTCAGACACTTACTAGCTGTGTGACTCTGGCAAATCACTTAACCCTGTTTGCCTCAGTTTCCTCATCTGTAAAATGGGGACAGGAAGACTGGGGGCCTGGAGAAGGAAATGACAAACCACTCTACTATCCTTGCCAAGAAAATCCCAAATGGGATCACAAAGAGTTGCACCAGACTGAAATAATTAAACAACAACAACAAATGCAATTAACAAATTAACAAAATTGACTAATTCTGATGGCAGAAAGTGAAGAGGAAGTAAGAAGCCTCTTGATGAGGATGAAAGAGAAGAACATAAAAGCTGTCTTGAAGCTTAACAAAAAAAACCCTAAGATCTTGGCAACTGATTCCATCACTTCCTGTCAAATAGAGGGAGAAGAAATGGAAGCAGTATCAGATTTTATATTCCTGGGCTCAAAGATCACTGCAGATGGTGACTGCGGCCATCAAATTAAAAGACATTTGCTCCTTAGAAGGAAAGCTGTGGCAAAAATAAACAGTATACGAAAAAGTAGAGACATCACCTTGCTGACAAATGTCCATATAGTCAAAGCTATGGTTTTTCCAGTAGCAGTGTATGGCAGGGAGAGTTGGACTATAAGGAAAGCTGAGCACTGCAAAATCAATGCTTTTGAATTGTGCTGGAGACAACTTTTTTTTTTTTTTTTGCCTAGGCAATGGGGTTAAGTGACTTGCCCAGGGTCACACAGCTAGTAAGTGTTATATGTCTGAGGCCAGATTTGAACTCAGGTCGTCCTGAATCCAGGGCTAGTGCGCTATCCATTTCGCCACCTACTCGCCCCTGGAGACAACTTTTGAGAGTCCTTTGGACAGCAAGAAGATCAAATCTATCAATACTTACATAAATTAATTGAGGCTATTCATTGGAAAGTTAAATACCCTATGCTGAAGCTTAAATACTTTGGTCACATAATGAGAAGACAGGACTCATTGGAAAAGACTCTGATGTTGGGAAAGATTGAATGCAAAAGGAGAAAGGAATGGCAGAGGATGAGATAGAAAATGCCATGGAAACAATGAACGTGAACTTGAACAGACTTTGGAAGATAGTGGAGGATAGAAGAGTCTATAATGGTCCATCAGGTCACAAAGAGTTGGCCACAACTAAATAACAACAATGTTAACAAAAGGAGATTTGCTTAAACATAGCGTGGAAAAGATATTCAGTAAGGATATGTCATTGAATCAATAAGCACAGCTTTCCTGGAGCTATTTTGACCATGTAGGTGCACTAGTCAAGCCTGAGGAAAAAACTCCTCATTCTTCCACAGGTTTTTTGTCCTTAGGCAGTGGTAATGGAAGAGACCTCAGAGCCGCTTAGACAGCTAGGTGGTACAGTGGATAAAACACCGAGCTTAGAATCAGGAAGACCTGGGTTCATATTCTGTCTTTGCACTTCCTAGCAGCAGGACCTCGGGCAAGTCACTTAATCTCTGTGTGCCTCAGTTTGCTTATCTGTAAAATAAAACCATTAGCATCAATGGCTTCTAAGGTCCTTTCCAGCTCTAAATCTATGTTCTATGATCCTTTCTCAGACTGATTGTCGTAGACAAGGCCTTTTCTAGGGGCTGGCCCTGCATTTATATATTTGTATCCCCCCACCCAAATAAAACAGCAACAAACTCCCAGGTTCACTCAGGCCCTTGTCTCAGCCCACTGTCTGCATGCAGGAATTTCATTGGAATAATTAGGATTGTGTGGAAGGAGGAAAGAAGGCAATGTGATGAGATGGAATGTGATCGACCTTAGTTCTCAGCTGGCATCACTGTTTCCTGGTGTAGATACTTGGAATCTATGCAGCATCTCTCTACACCTAGTGGCCAAACTTTCCAAGCTAGTACAGGTGATGAAAATAAAGGGGGAAATGAGCCAAATTCATGTAGTTTATAAGTCAAATGGCCTTACTCCTTCTTATCTGGGAGATAGTAATGGTTCCTTCAACTTGATTCATTTTCCCAAGGATTTCCTGCCTCTCTGCAACTGCAACGGGGTCCCTCAAGGAGTTGACCGTTGTCACTGTCAGAGGAGATAACTACATACATCAACCAATAAGCATTTGTTCATGCCAGGCACAGTGCTAGTTGCTGGGGAAACGAATACAAAAGTAAGACAGTATCTGATGAGGATACAACATGTTTGGTGACAGGTAAAGAGGGGACCTGTGCAGTAAGTACAAAGAGATATCAGGGGAACCCTAACAAATGAGGGAATGAGTCTTGAAGAAGAGGCCAAACTTGAGCTGAGTCTTCAAGGGAATTGGGGATAATAATAGACAGAAGGGTGATGGCATTCCAGACACGGAATGTGCTGAGGTTTTGGTAAAGGGTTGTGTATAGAGACTAGAAAGTAGGCTGCCCTGGTCAATCAGTCAGTTCATAAACATTTATTATGTACCTACAATGCCAAGCATTGTGCTAAGTGCTGGCTATGGTGGCTAGGTGGAGCTAGGCTATGTGAGAGGGATTCTTGGATAATCAGCCTGGAAAGGTGGTAGTCTGGGCCCAGACTGTAGTGGGCTTTAAATGTCAAACAGAGGTGACTGAATTTTATGCTAGAGGCAATGGGGAGCCACTGAAACATTTTTTGGGGGGAGGTTTGTGGGGTTCCTATTTCACCCAGGCTGGAAGTACAGTGGCCACTCACCAACCCAAGCCCACTACTGATTATCTTCAGAGTTTTGACCTGCTCCACTTCCAACCTGTGCTGGTTTATCCCTCCTTAGACTGCCTGGGAACAGTGCTCTGATCACAGGGCTCACCATGTTGGTACAGGACTTACTGCAGACACCTGATCAGCTTAACTCACTGCAGTTCAGAACCCCCAAGTGATCCACCCGCCACATTCTTCCAAGTAGCAGGGATTGTAGACATGTACCAACAAACCTAGCTCCACTGACACTGCTGGACCAAGAGAGTAACAAGTCTGATCTGTTCCTTTAGGAACATCACTGGCAGCACGTGAAATGATCAGCATTTGTGACATGGCCCATAAGTGGATATAGGAGCTTCAAAAGGAAATGTGACCAGGGGCAAAAAAAGTTTATGATGCTTTTATTTAGAAGACGAAACTCAAAACTCTCTCTCTGTCTCTGTCTGTCTCTCTGTCTCTGTCTCTCTGTCTTTCTCTCTGTCTCTCTCTCTCTGTCACTCTGTCTCTATCTCTGTCTCTCTCTGTCTCTCTGTCTCTCTCTCTCTCTGTCTGTCTCTGTCTCCCTCTCTCCCATTACCACTAGAGCTTACATTTATATAAAGGCTCCTGGTTCTCAAACTCTGGCCCAGTGTAGTGTTACATCTATCAGAATATTCATCTCTATTCACCAGATGGGTCTTTCTATCTTTAGGCTCATTGTTTTTCTTGCTCCCAGAACAACCATAATCCAATTAAGAGAGGAGAAAGGCTAACTCTCAGGGCAAAGAAGGTGACTGCATCTCCTGAATCACCAGTACCAATCCAGGCTCAGCCCCTAATTCATTGCAGACCTGTTGCAAACTACATCACCTATTTAGTAGGCCTCTATGAGCTTTTCATATTACAAAATAGGGAGACCTGCCTCAAGGACTTGGGGTAGAACACAACTAATCAAATCTCACCTGAGCTCTCAGTGTAGTAAAAGTAATCCTTTTTCTCCTCACTAATTGATTCCATCCAATTCCCCTAAAAGCTGTTGCAAATTTCTGTTCTCAAATCCACCCCACTTCTCTCCTCCAGCAAGACCCCTCCCCAGATAAGGGAGAATTGAGGCCATTCAGTGTATGTTCCCTCTTCTTCCCTTCTCATCCTCTCAAAGCCTCTTCCCATTATCCCTCATTCTCTCCTCTTTTACTCCAGTCCCTAATAATGAGGTGGCCTTTCTCCATAGTAAGATTCCCCCCACCCGCCTCAAAATGCATATGTACTCTTTTTAAAAAATTATTTATTTTTAGTTTTCAACATTCACTTTTATAAGATTTTGAGTTCCAAATTTTTCCCCCTCCCTCCCCTTCCCACTTCCCAAGATGGCATGTAATCTGATATAGGCTATACATGTATAATCATATTAAATATATTTCCACATTAGTCAAGCTGTGAAAGATGAATTCTAACAACAGGAAAAACCACAAAAAAAGCAAAAAACAAACAAACAAACAAAAAAGAGAAAATAGTATGCTTTGATCTGCATTTAGATGCCATAGTTCTTTCTCTGAATGTGGATAGCATTTTCCATCATGCGTCTTTTGGAATTGTCTTGGATCGTTGTGTTGCTGAGAAGAGCTAAATCTATCAAAGTTGATTATCGCACAATATTGCTGTTACTGTGTACAATGTTCTTCTGGTTCTGTTCACTTCACTCAGCATCAGTTCATGTAAATCTTTTCAGGTTTTTCTGAAATCCACCACATGTACTCTTGATCTTAACAATTAGGGCTGTTCCAAATTGGAATGGCTACCTGTGAAGGTTATGCATCTCCTCTACCACTTCAACATTTTGGGGGTAATTTTCACTTTTATTATGAATTTTACAAACATGATCATTTCAATGCACAATGAAGAGAAAAAGAGAATTGATACTATGAACATTGGATACAAATCATTTATTTTTGTTTTGTTTTTTCAAAAGTGATTATTAAATTTAACATGATAGTAACAAACTTTCCCTTCTGTGGATCCCTTTCTAAACTTCCTTTTGTTCTCTTTTTTTTTTTTGCTTTACCTGTATTCTTTTCTTTTTTTCTTTGCTCTCTTTTTTTGATTACTGACCACCAGCTCTCTCCTATGACCACAAGTAATTCTCATATCTCATACAACACCAAAGAAACTCTCCTTGTAACAAATAAGTATAATCGAGCCAAAAAAATCCACACATTGTCAGTGTCTGAAGGACTATTTCATATTTCCTGTCCAGCCCCTCTCTTCCAAGAGATGGGAAGTATGCTTTTTCATCATTCTTCTGATGTCCAGATTGGTCATTTCATTGATCAGGGTTCTTAAATTTTTCAAAATTATTTTCCCATACATTTTTGTAGTCATTGTATAATCTATTCTCCTAGTCCTGTTCACTTCACTCTACATCATGTTATACAAGTGCTCCCAGGTTTCTCTAAATCTCTTTTGTCATTTATTCCAGCATAATAGTATTCATTACTTATGCTTATGTTATATACATATATATGCATACATACATACATATACATACATATATACATACAATATTGCTTATGTATTATAATTTGTTCAACTATTCCTCAATGGATGGGTGCCCACTGTGTTCCCAGTTCTTTGCTATACAACAAAGAGTGCTGCTGTAAGTATTTTTGTACTAAGAGATCTTTTGACCTCTCTGGGATATATTATTTCTGGATCAAGGGGTATTCACAGTTTAGTTACTTTTAGTGTATAATTGTAAATCATTTCCCAGAATGGTGGGATGATTATCTCCTTTATTGTGCATATACTGCCACAGCCCCACCAACCATGTCTTCTTTGCCAATCTGATGAAAAGGAAGCTCAGAGTTGTTTTAATTTGAATTTCTTTTATTATTAGTGATTGCAAACATTTTTTCACATTTATTGACAGTTTACATGGAATATTAATGTACTGTATGAAAGGACACATGTGATGAATACAAAGAAGCATGGAGAGATGTTTGAACTGATAGAGTGAAATAAGTACAGCCAAGAAAACAATCTCCACATTGACTACAACAAATAAACAGAAAGAACAACCACACACACAAAATCAAAAGTTAACATTGCAATATTACAAAAAAATGAGCATAGACCAAGAGATATGAGAAGATACTGCTGCTCTCTTCCTTGGCAGATGTGGGAGATCCACAAATGTGGCATATTGCATAGATTTTCAGACACTTTTAAAAAGATGTATTGATCAGTTATCCTGATTTTTCCCCTTTTCCTCTTCTCTTTCTTTAAAAAAAAAACTTTAAAAAAAATTTTGTCATATGGGATTTGTCATATTTTGTCATATGGGATTTGTCATATGGGATGGTAGAGAAGGATGAGAGAAATTGAAGGAAATTATGGTAATGTTAAAAAAATACATCAATGAAAACTTAATTAAAACAAAATGAAAAAAAAATGCCTGTTTATATCTTTTAACCACTGATCTATTAAAGAATAACTCTTGTTCTTATATATTTGTATTATTTTCCTATATATCAAGAGGCAATGTGGTATGGTCATTAAAATTTTGAAGCTGAAGCTGGGAAGACCTGGGTCCAAATCATGCCTCTGATACTTACTGGCTATATAACTGTGGGCAAGTTGTTTAACTTCTGTGAGCCTTGATTTCTTCATCTGTAAAATAAGGAGTTGTACTAGGTGGCCTCTAAGGTCCCTTCCAACTCAAAACCTATGATCCTATGGTATCTTGTAAAGCAGATATTTTTTCAATATATTGATTAGTTTTACTGAACTGTTTTCTTTAAAAATTTCTCTTGACCATATATAGCTTTGGGGGGATCAGGGATATAAATGGAAAAGGGAGGTGATTTTTTTTAAAAGCAAAATGTAACAATAAGAAATATTTTAAAACTATTCCATACTGATATCAAATCTAATTTCTGCCATATTATTTTCTGGTTCACCCATTTTAGAGGTAGCTAGGGAGCACAGGGGATAGAATACTTGACCTGAAATCAGGAAGACTGAGTTCAAATCCAGACTCAGACAGTAGTACCTGTGTAACCTTAGGCAAGTCATTTAACTTTATCTGCCACAGTTTCCTTATCTGTAAAATGTGGATAATAATAGTACTTACCTACCAGAGTTATAAAATGGATTACTATTTGCAAATCAGTTTGTAGACCTCAATGCATTATATACTTGCTAGCTGTTTACTATTATTATTATTATTATTCCCAAGAGTTTAGGTTGAAAAAGGAGTCTTTACCCCAGAAGTTGGCCTACTTGGGTTTATCAAACACTATACTATTCTGTACAATTGCTTATAGGCTTTTTTTTTTTTTTTGGCTGGGGCAATCAGGGTTAAGTGAGTTGCCCAGGGTCACATAGTTAGTAAGTGTCAGGTGTCTGAGGCCAGATTTGAACTCAGGTGCTCCTGACTCCAAGGTCGGAGCTCTATCTACTGCACCACCTAGCTGCCCCTTATAGGCCTTTCTTATTTAATATCTTCCATATTTAAACTTACCTATTTTTTTAATCAGTGCGGAACAGTTTAAAAAATTTCTTACTGTTAACTTTTGCTTTTAAAAAAAAATGATCTTTCTTTTCCATTTGTATTTCCACTCATAAATATAATGATTAAAAGTCATAAATGATCAAAAGAAATTTTTTTCTTTTTATTTATTTATTTTTTATTTTCACATTAGTCATGTTGTAAGGGAGAATTAGAACCAATAGAAGGAACCACAAAAAAGAGGAAACAAAACAAAACAGAAAAAAAAAAGAGCAAATGGTATACTTCAATCTACATTCAAAATCCATAGTTCTTTCTTCGGATGTGGATAGCATTTTCCATCATGAGATCTCTGGAGATGTCTTAGATCCTTACATTGCTGAGAAGGGTTAAGTCTACCAAAGTTAATCATCATATAACATGGCTGTTACTGTGTACAACATTCTCCTGGTTCTGCTCACTTCACTCAGCATCAGTCCATGCAAGTCTTTCTAGGTTTTTCTGAAGTCTGCCTGCTCATCGTTTCTTATAGCACAATAGTATTCCATTACAACCATATACCACAACTTGTTCAACCATTCCTCAATTGATTGGCTTCCTCTCAATTTCCAATTCTTGGCCACCATAGAAGGAACTGCTATAAATATTTTTGTACTTGTGGGTCCTTTTCCCATTTTTATGATCTCTTTTGGGATATAGTCCTAGAAGTACTTTGCTGGGTCAAAGGGTTCAAAAGAAATTTTTAAAGAAAAAAAAACAGTTTAGCAAAACTAATCAATATATTTAAAAAGTTTGACATTATATATAGCATTCTGTACACATTGTCCTCCAACTTTGCAAAGAAAACAGGGGAGGGAAATGTCTTCTAGTATTGTTTCTTTGGAGCCAAGCTTGGCCATTCTAATTTCTCAGCATTCAGTTTTGATTGTTTTGCTGTTGTTCTTTCCATTTATGTTATATTATCATAGACTGAAAGTTGGAAGGGACTTAAGAGGTCATTGAGTCAAACCCCTTCAGAACTGAGGCTAGAGGGTTTAAGTGATTTGCCTAGGGTGACAGAGTTGTGTCTGAGGCAGATTTGAATTCAGGTCTTCCTGATTCCAAGTTCTTTTCACTATAACATGCTGCTTCAAAATCAGGTTTACCTGTTTTTGCCTGGTTAAGGCTCAACTGGGGTAAATTTGGGCTCTTTGAATTTACAAGGATGGAGTAGAGAGATTTTCTATCGGGGATTCTCAGTTCTGGATACCCTAATTTTCAAGATTTACTAAAGGAAAATGAGCATTTTTCCGTCTTTTATTTTAGATTGTAATTATAACAGTTTTAAGATATATTGCCTTTAAGCATCAGATAAATTTATCTACAACTGATGAGATTCAGAGGTACCCCAAAATGTTGGTGTACAAGGTTGTAAGGGACCACAGGCCCAGTATGACCTCTGGAAAATTACTAGGTTGCAGTTGTCAAGGCCTCCTTGTGATAAGAACAAATTACTACCTCTTCCTGGAATACCCCTATACCTTTGGTGGTCCTTGTGATAAGAACAAATTACGGACAAAGCTGTACCTCTTCCTGGAATACCCCGCCCCTATACCGGTGGTGGAACTCCCCCCCTCCCTCTTACGGTGTGTATAACTACCCTGAGCTAGCCTTCAATAAACGAGACTTGATCAGAAAGCCTGTCTTGTCTCCATTTCCTGTGTCCCCTGCTCCCCTCCTTCTTTTACAGGTCCGGACCTCTGTTGATGTCCCGCGGGACGGGACATTTGGCGCCCAACGTGGGGCCCGAGACCCCCTTAAAAGGAGTAAAGGTTTTTGGTGTGTGCTCCTGTGAAAAAGACGACTGCAGTCACGATACATGAGAATTGGTCGCCGCGGATTTGCCTGATCTGCGGAATAGAGACCTGAGGTAAGGAGACACTCAAAATGGGGCAGGATGCTAGTAGTCATGAAAAATTTGTAGAAGGGCTTAAGGCCTCATTAAAGACACGGGGAGTAAAGGTTAAGAAAAAGGATCTTATACAATTTTTTGTTTTTTTTAAAAAAAGGACGTTTGTCCTTGGTTCCCCCAGAAAGGAACTATAGATGAGAAAAGATGGAAACGGGTGGGAGATTGTCTTAATGATTATTTTAGAACTTTCGGGCCTGAGAAGGTCCCTGTTACTGCGTTCAATTACTGGAATTGTATTTATGATATTTTGAAAATACGTCCTTTTGAGACTGAGGTTTGTAAGATTGTCAGTGAAAAAGACGGAGGCCCCCCGGAGCCTCCTTGTCCATTACCAGCCCCACCCGCAACAGAGGATGAGTCTAGGAAGGATTGTGATTCTGTGTCCATTGACATGCCCTTAGATGATTTTTCCTCCCAAAGTAGGAGAGTTGAGAGCATTTATCCTGTTTTACAAGAGGCTTTGGTCAAGAGGTCAAATGATACCTTAGATCCTACTGACGCAGCTGACCTTGAGCAGGAGGCTGCTTCTTATAATGACCCCTGTAATTTCAGTGCCACTCCTGCATGTCTTCCTACTATACAGCACTCTGCTTCCGCGCCCGCTGCTCCTGCTTCTCCACTCCCAACCCCTCATCTTCCTGCTTCTCTGCCCCCTTCTGCTCCCCCTTCTTATCATACTCTTCCCCCTTTTCCGCCTGTTGATACTCCCTTGACCTCGCTCTCCTCTCAGATTCAGTCCCTCCGACAGACGTTGATGTTTAAGAAAGAGAAAGCACAGCTGCTTAAGGAACTACGGCTCCTTGATTTGGAACTCGCTGATTGCATCCCTGGCCTGGCTGTTGCTCTCACTGCCCCTACAGTAACCTCCAAACCCAAATCCGAATCCCCTGTTTTGGCCCCCCTCCCTTCCCCTAAAGATGCAGGGTCTTTACTCCCTAAGAAAAGGAGTCTTTTCTCTTCCTCCCCCGCTTTTCTTTTTCCCATTATTGAGGACAAAACTGCGTCAAGTGACACTGACGAGGAGGGAGAGGAGGCTGCCCCCTGGCAATATAGATGCCTCGGGTATAAGACGCTAAAAACACTAAAAGAGGCAGTCTCTCAGTATGGCCCTGTTGCCCCATTCACCCTCTCCATCCTTGATGCCCTTGATCATTTATGGCTCACTTCTCATGATTGGCTTCACCTTGCCTGCGCCACCCTGAGTGGAGGAAATTTTGTGCTTTGGAAATCTGAATTTAAAGAATTATGTAAGGAAGCGGCCCGCCGTAATCGTGAGGCCGGAGGGGAAAGTGCGGAATGGACTTATGAAATGCTTGTTGGCCTTCCTCCTTTTAATACTAATGAGTCCCAATCTAAGTTTGCTTCTGGAATTTTTGCTCAAATTCAGGCTGCTGCATGAAAGGCGTGGCGGCTGTTACCTCCTAAAGGACCCGCCACGACCTCTATCGCCTCCATCCGCCAGAAGCCTGAGGAGCCTTACGCTGATTTTGTTAGTCGTCTAACTGAGGCCGCGGAAAGACTGTTGGGGCCATCTGAGGGCGACAGTGATTTTGTCAAGCAGTTTGCTTTTGAAAATGCCAATTCTGCCTGTCAGGCCGCCATTCGCCCGCAAAAACGTCAGGGGTCTCTTTCTGATTATATCCGTCTCTGTCAGGATATTGGCTCCAGTCGCCAAATTGGCGCCGCTATAGGTGCCGCGTTACAGGATGCCTTTGCCGGGGCTGTTGCTGCTGCCCCCCCCAACGCCTCTCCTAAATGTTTTAATTGCGGCACTCCTGGTCATTTTGCTAGAAATTGCCCAAACGCCAAGCAAGGCCGTGTTGGTCACCCTGGCCTCTGTCCCCGATGTAAGAAGGGTCGTCACTGGGCCTCTCAGTGCCGCTCTAAAACTTCCGCTGAGGGCCTCCCCTTGCCGCCGCAGGGAAACTTCCTCTGGGGCCAGCCCCAGGCCCCTCTCATCCCCTCACAGGCCGGCCCTGGGGCCGCTCGGCTGGCCGTGTCTCAATCTCTGATCTCTCCCGAGCAACCCCTGGCAGCGCCAGACTGGACCTCCGTTCCTCCTCCACCACAGTATTAAGTGCAGACCAGGGACCTCAGGTCCTTGGTACTGGGGTATTCGGTCCCTGCCCTCCGGGGCTCTTTGCCCTTCTCCTTGGGAGAGCCTCCTCTACGATCTCTGATCTTTTTGTACATCCAGGAGTAATTGATAATGACTATACTGGTGAGATCAAGGTGATAGTTTCTACCGCCTCTGTTGTTCCAAAAACCATTCCGGCGGGTACGCGCCTGGCGCAGCTTCTTTTGCTTCCTCTTGATAATTCCGTGGGTTCTTCTCAGAGGCCTTCCCCTCGTGGCCTGCGCGGCTTCGGCTCCTCCGATGCCTTTTGGGTTCAGCCTGTTCTCCCCCAAAAGCCCCTGCTTCTCCTAAAGATTGAGGGCAAACAGTTTGAAGGGATTGTGGATACTGGTGCTGATGCCACCGTTCTTAGGAAGGAGTCCTGGCCTGCTTCCTGGCCTTTAGTTTCTGCCCTTACTAACCTTAAAGGCATAGGCCAGGCAGTAGATCCTGAGCAGAGTGCCAAATTTTTGACCTGGTCAGATGCTGAGAATAACACTGGTCTTGTGAAACCTTATGTTATTCCTGGCCTTCCCTTTAACCTCTGGGGCCAAGATATTCTCTCACAGATGGGAATGGTTATGTGCAGTCCGAGTGATCTTGTTACCTCCCAGATGCTGAGGCAGGGTTTCCTACCTGGCCAAGGTCTTGGAAAAAACTCACAGGGCATTCATTCTCCCATTGAGGCCTCTCCTCGCCCTGAAAGATTAGGTCTGGGAAATTTATTCTGATGGCCGCTGATATTCCTGCACCCCACGCAGACCGTATCCTATGGAAGGATGACGTGCCCGTGTGGGTTGATCAGTGGCCACTTCCAAGGGAGAAGCTTGAGGCTGCCGAGGAGCTAGTGCGGGAGCAATTCCTCGCTGGCCGGATTGAATATAGCGATTCCCCTTGGAATACCCCTATTTTCGTTATCAAAAAGAAATCGGGAAAATGGAGGCTCTTGCAGGACCTTCGCGCTGTTAACCGAACCATGATCATCAAAGGCTCCCTTCAACCTGGTCTGCCCTCCCCTGTGGCAATCCCCAGCTCATTTTTTAAAATCATTATTGACCTTAAGGATGCCTTTTTCTCTATTCCTTTGCACCCTGCTGACTGTGCTCGTTTTGCTTTTAGTTTGCCTTCTGTGAATTTTCAGAGCCCAATGAAACGCTTTCAGTGGAAAGTGCTCCCCCAAGGAATGGCTAATAGCCCTACACTCTGCCAAAAGTTTGTGACTGCGGCTATTCAGCCCGCTCGTGATCGTTGGCCCTCCCTTTATATCCTCCACTATATGGACGATATATTAATCGCTAGCCCCGAGTCACAATCCCTCTCCCATTGCTTTGCTTTTCTCTCGCAAAACCTTGCTGAATGGGGTCTGCAGGTCTCCCCCGAGAAAATCCAAGTCATGGACCCTTATACATACCTCGGTTTTGAGCTCCGTGGTTCCCTAGTTAGGCCTTCTAACCTGAAATTGAGAACTAGTCATTTAAGAACTCTTAATGATTTCCAAAAGTTGTTAGGGGATGTTAATTGGATCCGCCCCTATCTCCGTCTTACTACAGGTGATTTGAAACCTCTGTTTGATATTTTAAGGGGGGACCCAGACCCCCGATCACCTAGACAGTTAACTCCTGAAGGCAAAAAGGCTTTAGACTTAATCACACAAGCCATTCAAGGCCAATTTGTGTCAGCCCTGGATTATTCCCTTCCATTCCTTTTTATTGTCTGTGCCACTTCACACACACCCACGGGAGTCTTTTGGCAGGTGGCCTCTCCCCTTCTCTGGGTTCATCTTCCCTCCTCCTCGTCCAAGGTTGTTGTTCCTTATTATAATCTAGTAGCAGAACTCATTATTCAAGCCCGAGATACCAGTGTTAAGATCTTTGGTCAGGAGCCTCACTCTATCATTCTACCTTATGCAAAGGCGGAGGTTGATTGGCTTTTTCGTACCTCTGACCTTTGGCCTATAGCGCTTTCCTCATTTCCCGGAAATATAGATAATCATTATCCTGCTCATAAAATGTTACATTTTATTCGCACACACCCCTTTGTCTTCCCTAAATTAACTTTTACGGAGCCTTTAGTAGGGGCCCTTACAGTTTTTACTGATGGCTCCTCATCTGGGACCGCTGCACATTCATGCAATGGCGTGGCTACCCCTCTGTGCACACCCTATCGCTCTGCCCAATTAGTGGAATTGTTTGCTGTTTCTGTAGTCCTCCGAACTTTTCCTTCCACTCCTTTGAACATTTATACAGATAGTGCATATGTGGCCCACTCTGTCCCCTTATTAGAAACAGCCTCCCATCTAAAACCTAACTCCTCTGCAATTCAGCTATTTCTCTCAGTACAGTCTGCCATCCGTGCTAGGGCTGCCCCTTTTTTTCTTGGCCATCTGCGGGCACATTCAGGTCTCCCTGGTCCCTTGTCAGAGGGTAATGACCTCGCTGACCACGCCACCCGTATGCCTATTTCGGCTTTTTATCTGTCCCCTGTGGATAGGGCCACTCATGCCCACTCCCTTCATCATCTTAATTCTACCACCCTTAGACTTTTGTTCAAAATCACTCGTGAACAAGCTCGACAGATTGTTAAGCAATGTTCCTCATGTGTGACCCTTCTCCCCACCCCCCATTTAGGAGTGAACCCCCGTGGCTTAATTCCTGACGCCCTATGGCAAATGGATGTGACTCATGTTTCTGATTTTGGTCATTTAAAATATATGCATGTCTCCATCGATACTCACAGCGGCTTTCTCTCTGCCACATTGCAGAGCGTGAGGCCTGCCGCCACGTGATAGCTCATGTCCTCTCTTGCTTCACTGTTATGGGCAAGCCCGAGTCTATTAAAACCGATAATGGGCCTGGCTACGCTGGCACAGCTTTTTGCTCCTTCTGTGCCACCCTTGGTATCTCTCATGTCACAGGCATTCCTTATAATCCTCAAGGGCAAGGTATTGTGGAATGGGCCCATCAAACCTTAAAAAACACTATTACCAAACTTCGAAGAGGGGCATTCTACCCGGTCAAAGGATCCCCCCGGAACCTGGTCAGCCATGCTCTTTTCATATTAAATTTTCTTCAATTGGATGATACTGGCAAATCAGCGGCTGATAGGTTTTGGCACCCCGAATCCCAGCACAATTATGCCAAAGTACTGTGGAAAGATCCCCTTACTAACCAGTGGCAGGGTCCCGACCCTGTTCTTATTTGGGGTCGGGGTTCAGTCTGTATGTATATTAAAGAAAAACAATCTGCTCTCTGGCTTCCTGAGAGGCTTGTAAAGCAAGTTGATTCCTGTGAAATGGCTTCTCCACCTCCAGTTAACCTTCCTTCCAGGGAGGACAAACCTCTCTGAGAAATATTTCTTTTCTTTATCTACAGGAAATGCTTGGAAAACGATCACCCCTACGCTGGTATCTCCTGGCTGTCCTGAGGGTCTGCCTTGCTGGTTTTGACGCCCCGGCCGGCAACGATCTCCTCGCCTCCCTTTTAGGATTCAACCGATCCCTTTGAATCAGTCACTCTTTGTAGCCCCCTGCTTTGAGGGTACCACTCCCAATGCCTCTGTCTCCATTGATGTGGGTTTTCTCCCTCATGTGAATTGTTCCTCCGTCCTTCGTACTAGCAGTTTCCTGTGTCCCCCTCTAGGCCATGTTTTTCTCTGCGGAGGGAATATGGCGTTCCCAGCGTTGCCCGTAAATTGGACTGGTTATTGCTCCATTGCCTCTGTTCTACCTGAGATGGATATTGTTCCGGGGAACGAGCCTGTTCCGGTTCCCAGCCTCGACTTTATGGCTGGAAGACATAAAAGGGCTGTATTTGCTATTCCCTTGCTTGTTGGCTTGGGCATTACGGGAGCCCTTGCGACAGGGTCTGGGGGCTTGGGAGTCGCCATACACTCCTATAATAAACTCTCTGCACAGCTCATTGATGATATCCAAACCTTATCAGGAACTATTAGTGATCTCCAGGACCAGATTGACTCTCTAGCCGAGGTGGTCTTGCAGAACAGAAGGGGATTGGATCTCTTGACAGCCAAACAAGGGGGTATATGCTTGGCCTTACAGGAGAAATGTTGCTTCTATGCTAATAAGTCCGGTGTAGTCCGGGACAAGATAAAGAAATCACAGGATGATCTGGTCAAGCGTCGGAGAGAACTGTTTGAAAATCCTTTTTTAAGTAATCTTCATGGCTTTCTTCCTTATATTTTACCTCTTGTAGGGCCTATATTTGTGTTTTTATTAACTCTAACCTTCGGTCCTTGGGTGTTCCGGAAGATCACCTCCTATGTCAAACAACAGCTGACAAGGCCTTGTCCAAACCTATTCAGGTCCATTATTGTCGGCTGGATACTGGCGACCCTGATCTTTATACTGACATTGGCCGGTCCCAAGGATTAGTCTGAGCGCTGGTTTGGTTAGCCAATGACGGGTAAGATCCCCCTGAGGGGAGTCTGACCTAAGCCAGGGGCGTTGCCTTGCATATTGCCCCCATGACGGGCAACAGTCTCCCACTCCTCGGGACAACCTAAGACAGGCACAAACCCCTCTGCTAAACCTTTCCTCTTAAGGAAAGAAAAGGGGGACATGTAAGGGACCACAGGCCCAGTATGACCTCTGGAAAATTACTAGGTTGCAGTTGTCAAGGCCTCCTTGTGATAAGAACAAATTACTACCTCTTCCTGGAATACCCCTATACCTTTGGTGGTCCTTGTGATAAGAACAAATTACGGACAAAGCTGTACCTCTTCCTGGAATACCCCGCCCCTATACCGGTGGTGGAACTCCCCCCCTCCCTCTTATGGTGTGTATAACTACCCTGAGCTAGCCTTCAATAAACGAGACTTGATCAGAAAGCCTGTTGTCTCCATTTCCTGTGTCCCCTGCTCCCCTCCTTCTTTTACAGGTCCGGACCTCCGTTGATGTCCCGCGGGACGGGACACAAGGTCACCTCAAAAGAATTCACTCAGGTTGTCTCCAAATCAAGTATGGGCATTTATTTGGGTAACAATACACCAAGCACAACACACCAACAAGCAGACTCCTCTGCCCTTAAGAGAAATGTAGCTAAAGGGAGACCTCAGCTTGAAGGGGGGGAGGTGGTAGCCCCCCAAGGGAGAGGACCACTTAAGGGAGCTGGGAGCTTCTCCTCAAAGGAGATTCCTGCTTAAAAGGGACACCCTTCACTTAAGGAAGACACCCATTAGCCAGGAGAGGCTAGGGATTCTTAAAGAGGAAAACCTGCTGTGGGTGGGGAGATGAGGTAACCAGGGAGTTTCAGGCATTATCTATTCCATTGTTCATCCCAGGGCTGAGGGGTGGAGGGTCCCCTACTAGTTTTGGTATTTCTAGTCCAGCCTACTTGAATCTCATTGTCCCTAAAGCGGCTTTAAGTGGTACTTGAGATAATGGGCTTCTCATTGACCACTCCTTTTGAATGTCATCCTAACCTTTGATCATTTGAATGCTTATATAAAGGACATTTTTTATTTCCTTTCATTCCTTGCGCAACTTTTGGTTAACTAAAAACCTGTCTTCTGTTAATATTGACTTCACCTAACCAAACCTGTCTCATGGGATGTGAAAATTTACTTGGGGCTTTCAATATTGCTTAGGTAAGAAGCCACAGGAAGATTCTCAGCTGCCCCCCATTTCCTTGGCAACATGTAAATCCCTTCTCCCTCCTTTAGTTGTTGTGGTTGTTTTTTATAAATTATCTAAATGTAGTTTAATCTATAATCTGACTTAGTTTCCTTATAAAGTTTGTTTGACAAAATTTGTTTCCTTAGGGGACAGATGAGACTATAATTATTTCACTAAATTTGTTAAACTTTTACGCCACTGAAGAAAGCATGCTATTATGAGTTTGTCTTTTCTTTAACTTTTATGACCTAAATAGAATGTACAAGATTGCAATATGGAAAAGAATTATTTCTCTGTCACTCTGATGTAATTTTGCTTATAAGAGGTCCCCTTAGAATCCTGATCATGGTTCAGGTTCTGAACCTATGCTTGAGTGTAACAATTTCTGCATTGTGGTAGATGTATTTTGATCACAGTTACCTGACATGTGAATTTAGAGAGGATTTACTTCTCCTATAACACTTATTGCTGTAATATTGATATTTGGTTGATACTTTGATACTTGGGTTGGTCACAGTATGTTTAAGTATATTTCTGTTTTTATTGTTGTTTCTAGTTATGCTTGTTTGCTTTTTATTGGTATTATGTCTGGTATTGATATTGTAACTATAGTAGTTTGTTAACTTTGACTAGTTTTGTTAGTTGTTCTATGTGCATAGTTTTAACTGTTTTGTTTATTTTGTAAGCCTACTCATTTTTATTTCTTATGTTTGCTGTTTTGCAATGTGTTCTGAATGTATTCACTGAAACAGTGTGCCAAGGGATGCATTACACTGTGCTAGATCTTGTCTCATTTTTGAGGGACTGATTGTAATAAACTCCAAAATGCTTAATCTCTTTTGTGAACTCTAGTTAGTCAACAGACATTTGTTAGGCACTTGAAATGTTCCAGGCACCATGCTAAGCACTAAGAATACAAATACTGTACAAACAGAAAGAAAGGTAGTCTCAGCCCTCAAGGATAATACATAAAAGGAAGTTAAAAAGAGGATGGGGGAAGATGAATTTGGCCAGCATAGAGGCATGGTGGAGAAAATCCAGGAAAACCAGAAGTGCAGCTTGGAGAAGGAATGAGATATAGCTAGCTGGCTCCTTGAAATGTAGGCTCTGGGAAGAACCATTCAATTACAAGGAAAAATCTCTGGGGAGGAGGCTACTTCCAATGTGTGAATTCTGGGGTTGGAGTGAATTTCTAGGATGCAGTTTTCTGGAGCATGATAAAGAAAATCTGGGAGAGTCAATAGTGTAACCTGGAGAAATGTGGCCCTCCAAACAGGGTCAGAGCTTAATTGACTCAGTTTCCCTTTTTCTTTTGAACTGAGCCTGCTGTTCTTATTATTGATAGATTTAAAAACTCCATTAAGATTGCCCTTACAGCGGTAAGGATACTTTGGGAATATTTTGGTGCTCTACAGGGAGCCAGAGGAAATTTTTGTCTACATCTCCAGTGGTGTGCCTTGTGTGAGAAGGGAGACCTGGAGAGATTTGTCCAAATTCCCATTTGTATCTCTATTCACTGAAGGGAATCATGGAAGAGTTCTCAATCAGGACAGTTTGGTTCCAACCTGAAGGGAGGTGATTTCTGGTTGACTCAAGATCTCTAATCCTATCAGAGAGAGTTCAATATTTTCTAGGAAGATCTGTAGGGCCAAAGTTTTCCTTCTGAGATAGGAAGCTTGATTTTCAGTACTTAGCCAACAGTAACCTCTGTTAACGGTAACGTGCAAAATGTCGCTTGTTGAACTTCATGACTTTATTTGGAGGTGACTAGGACTTCTACCTGGAATTTTATATCAGTATGTAAGTCATGTCACTTAGACTTTTCTGAGATTCTTTAGTACAAGAAACTATGGAAGGTATTAAAGAAAGATAATGCTTAAACTTCCTCTGGACCTCAGAGAACTTTTCTGAATTGAGGATATGAACAATGAATTCAAAATACTGCTTATCCAATTTACAGAGGATAGCTTTTTTTTTTTTCTTTTTAAATGAGAGTAAGGTGAGAGAAAGGGAGGGGATGGAAGCTTCTGTTAAGTCATTTTTCAGTTGTGTCCAACTCTCCATGACTTTATTTGGGGTTTTCTTGGCAAAGATACTGGAGTGGTTTGCCATTTCCTTCTCCAACTCATTTTACAGATGAGGAACTGAGCAGACAGGGTTAAATGACTTGCCCAGGTCACATAGCTAGTAAGTATTTGAGGCTAGATTTGAACTCACTAAGAGTTTTCCTGACTCCAGGTCCGCCACTGTGACATCTACCTGTTCCTGAAATGTATTAGAGGAGAGTATAACAGAATGACTGGCCAATGATATCCAAGTCCTCAGACACTACTTGGATTTGTCTTTGCTGATGAGTTATGGCGAGCATGCACAGATAATCTCTGACTACTGACAGTCCAACATGTGGAACTTGGGAAGCTGGTTTTGGTTGTGTTGACTCAAGGTTAGTAGTATATGTTGATGAAAAGCCTTCTTATTAGAGAAAGAGCCAGAAGGACTCAATGACTCAGGAGAAGGTGGCCTGGAACTGAATGTGCAACCAAAAGATTTAAGTGGATGATCTCACACTCTTTTCCTGTCTGCTTTCAAGTTTTACATGTAGATAGGTAGATAGTGTCCTTGTTCTGCTTACTTCCCCTTGATTCAGTTCAAAAAAATCTTTCCATGCTTCTCTGAAGTCATATTCATAATTTCTTACAACATAGTAATATTCTATTATGTTCATGTGCCAAAATTTGGCTAGCCATTCTCTAATTTATGGGCACCAATTTCATTTCCAGTTCTTTGCTAATACAAAAAGTGCCACTATGAATGTATTGTTGTATGTGGCCATTTCTCCTTCTCCCTCCCCCCCATCTTTTTATCTCTTTGGGATATAGTATAATCTATTTATTGATCAATTGATTGATTGATTTATCAACTATCACTTCCATATAAGCTTTTGAGTTTTAAATTTTTCTCCCTCTCCCTCCCCACCTTCCTCCTCAAGATGGCACACAATCTGATATAGGCTATACATATACATTCCTATTAAACATATTTTCACATTAGTGATGTAAGGAAGAATTAGAACCAATAGGAGGAACCACAAGAAAGAGAAAACAAAACAAAACAAAACAGAATAAAAAAATATCAAATAGTGTGCTTCAATCTGCTTTCAAACTCCATAGTTCTTTGGATGTGGATAGCATTTTCCATCATAAGAACTTTGGAGATGTCTTGAATCCTTGCATTGCTGAGAAGGGCTAAGTCTATCAATGTTAGTCATCGAACAATGTGGCTGTTCCTGTGTATAACGTCCTCCTAGTTCTGCTCACTTCACTTAGCATCAGTCCATGCAAGTCTTTTCAGGTTTTTCTGAAGTCTGCCTCCTCGTCATTTCTTATAGCACAATAGTATTCCATTACATTCATATACCACAACTTGTTCAGTCGTTCTTCAATTGATGAGCATCCTCTCAATTTCCAATTCTTTGCCACCACAAGAAGAGCTGCTATAATGGGATATAGTATATTCCTTACAGTGGGATCTCTGGGTCAAAGAATATGATTTTTTTTGTCTCTTTGTTTTCATAACTCCAAATCGTTTTCCAGAATGGTGAACTGATTCACAGATCTACCAACAATGTTTTGATGTGCCTGTCTTTCCACAATCCCTCCAAGATAGATTATTCTATCTTTTCCCATCTTTGTCAGTTTTATGAGTATACAGTGAAAACTCAGAATTGTTTTGATTTGGATTTCTCTTCAGATTGCTGATTTGGATCATTCTTTCATATGTTTGCTAATTGTTTGTCAAAGTTGGCCCTTTGGAATATCTCTTTGGAGGATGAATTAGAAATGAGGGAAGACTGAAGGCAGGGAGACCAAACAGAGGCTGTCTAGGAATCTCTCCAGGTTCAGATAAAAAAGGATGAGGGCTTGACACTTACTAGCTGTGTGACTCTGGGCAAGTCACTTAACCCCCATTGCCTCACAAAAAAAAAAGGGATGAGGGTCTGATCCTCACACAAGAATGGGGAAGAAAATGGATGTGAGGAAGCACCGGGAAGCCAGGAGGCAGACAGGAGGAGGAAAGATATTCCAGGCTTTGGGGATAGACAGGAAAAGGACAGGGAGTCAGGAGATGCCTCTCCATTTGAGGTGATATTGGCTGCATAGCCAATAGGAAGAGGGGGTACATAGGGAACCTAAGCAGGTGCTCCTGGTATGTTGAGAAAGCAAAGACAGTCACATCTCACCTTCACTAGGGTAGGATTGGCTACAGAACCATATGTCCTTATGGAGAATACAAGTGGAACCCAGGATATCTAAGTGTGTACAAGGTGGATGTCCACACTATCAGTTGTGGGTGGAGCATGGCAAAGCAGATCTTGAAAAGGGGAGGGACTGATGACCCTGCCTATGTTTGCAACAACCTCTGGCGAGGAGACAAAGTGTAGTGAACTAGACTCTAGGAAGAGTTATGGGATACGACCTTTTTTATAGGAATCCTGACATTAGATTATCATCATAATAACTCACATATATGTAGTGTTTTAAGGTTTACCAAGCACCTTCATCATAACCACCTTGTGAGGTAAGCAAGCATTATTATCTCCATTTTTACAGATGAATAAAATGAAGCTTTTGGAGGTTAAATGACTTGCCCAGGGTCACTCATATAGTATCAGAGCTATAAAGGAAGGAAGGAAGGAAGGGAGGAAACAAGCATTTATTGAGCACGTACTATGGGCTGGGCATCAGGCTGAGCCCTTTACAAATATTATCTCATTCAATCCTCACAACAACCCTGGGACATTAAGTGCTATTATTATACTCATTTTACAGATGAGGAAACTGAGACAGACAGTAATAACTTGCCCAGAGTCACACAGCTAGTATCTGAGATTGTGTCATGGGATTATAGGATCATAACCTAACTCCTCATTTTATAACTGAGGAACCACACCTCCTGATACTAGGACCTATTCTTTTTCCATTCTATAACATTTTGCTTTTAAAGAATTTTTTAAAAATAAAAATTTATAGATTTTCTTTTTACTTTATCCTTTCAAAAGGTCCAAAATTAAACCTTAAGTAAAGCAGCAGGGAGGTTAGAGGGGATAAAATGGGACCATTTTTTCCCTTTCAAGAGCCCCTGTGAGCACAAGGGGCAAGGGTGAGGGGGGAGCATGCCCACTGACCATGGACACCCAATTGCTAAGCATCTTAGGGGTTAAGGGAGTTTGGGAACATGGTTCCAAACAACCCAGTTGGCTCTGAGGAAGTCACCTCTCACCCCTACCCATGGTAGATGCAGTGTTAACTCATGAACAGCAAGGAGACTGTCTTAACCCAATTAAGCCAGACTGCAAAACTTTGAATATCTACCTTTCAAAGGAAATCTCATTTGTAAAATGAGAGGGTGGAGATGGATGATTGCCAGCGTCCCTTCCTTCTCTGATATGGTATCATTTTATGAACACTGACTGTGCTTTGTGGTTGTACATTGTAACAACACCTAGTGGCAAAGACAGGGGCATGCCTGTTTTTTGGAGGTTGTTGAGGCTATAGTAATGATAATATTAATTCTCCTCCTCCTCTGATCCCTCTGTACATGTGGGGAATCATACTCTTACATGTGCTCTGTCCAAAGGAATATAAATTTTGATCACTTACACTTTCCAAGTTATCTTGAGGTTTGGGAGCTAGATTTTTTTTCTTCCCTACTTATTTATTCTATTATTTTTTTAAAAATTGGGACAACTCTTTTGTCTCATGTAGTTTTCATTTATGATTTCTTGAAATATAGTTTTGGAAAACCAGGCTTTGATAAAGCCCATTGGGATTCAAGTGGAGCTAACTTGACCATGCCTTAAACCCAAATCACTCTGGTTCTCACTGATTGACCAGTAATAGGTCTCATCTTAAGCCTCACTTGCTCATTGTTTGGATTTTAATGGCTCCAAGTGAGAGTAAACAGCAATTGTTTCTATTCTGGTCAGAAATTTTGGGGGTTTTCCCCTCCCTGATTGATTCTTTTGTGAAAGCAAACTAGGCCATCTTTTACCTCAATTCTTAGCTAGCCTTTAATCACTGAATGGGTGTTGCCTCAGTCAAAGTGAGCCCCGGGAAAGACCTTAGCTTAAAAAGGCCAAGGTCTTCCACTTCATCCTGGGTCATCCTCAGTTGACCTGGCCTGTCTTGCCACTGGATTCCAATGGCTAGAGGAGAAAGTGGGTCTGATGACTTTTCACAGCCCTGCCTCACTTAAATCTAATTCACTTGCAAGTCAAGATATCACCCTCCTGATGTCATTGGTCCTCTTTGAGAATGAAGGATGAACAACAGTGATAATAATAATAATAATATTTATAGTTAGCATTTTATGGTACCTACTATGTGCTAGGCACTATGCTAAGCACTTTACAAATATATCTCATTAGATTCTCACCAAACCTTGGGAGGTAGGTGGTGTTATTATCCCCATTTTATAGATAAGGAAACAGGCAAAAGAGGTTAAATGACTTTCCCAGAGTCACATAGCAAGTAGGCAGCTGAGCAGGCTTTTGAACTCCTGACTCCAGGCCCAGTGCTCTATCCATTGCTGCCACCTGGTGAGCTCCTATTTATCCAGAATGACTAGGGGGAAAAAGTGTTTTGTTTAGCTGCAAATATAAGAATATGAGGATTACCAGTTTATAAAAATTTATGCTATAATAAATATATTATATATGTAATATAATCCTTTTTTTCCTGATTCTTAAAAAGTTTTTTCTTGGATATCTTAAAAGCATTTTAGTATTTCAGGGTTATCTGGTGACCATTACTTCTCATTGAATTAATGAATAAAAAAGCATTTATTAAGCACATAGAAGCATTGTGCTTTATGGGAGGGGGGTGGATAAAAGAGAAAAGATGAGAATATCTTGCCCCATTAGACTGTGAGTTCCTTAAGAGCAGAGATTTTTTTTTTGGGCCTTCTTTGTATCCCTAGTGCCTAGCACAATGCCTGGCACATAGTAGGACTTAATAAATCCCAGTTACCTGATTGACCGACTGCTCCTAAGGAGCTCACATTCTAATTGGGAGAGAAAGCACATATAAGGGAGTTCAGCTGCAGGACAGATACAAAGGTCTGGGAGACCTCAGGCAGTCTAGAGGGTAAGGTTCAGAGGACCTCAGGGTGTGGTGGCAGAGCAGATAGCAAAACATTGTGGCCCTCCATTTTATCAGAAGAATTGTATTGGGTGACTCCCAGGTTCATCTAAGCTAGTGAGTAGTGCTGTTCTCTCTGCAACCATCCAGAGAGGGGCCCTGCCCACCACCACTCGGAAGCTGGGAGGGGACCTGAGAGATCAAGTAGAATGAAGATTCTGGGATCCTCTGAGAGAGATGGGGAGAGAGAGTCAGGAGAGGGCATGCTTGGTGCAGTAAAAGTTCAAGATAGAGCAGATAGTGGTGTAATGATCAGGGCCCCATACTGAATTGATCCTTGTTAGGAACACAGCACCAGGAAGGGATTTGGATGTATAGTGGACTCCCCTTCCTGGGCAACATATTTTGGGGTCTTTAGGAAATCGCTAAGAGGATACTGCAGTAGCCTGTGTTCCATTCCATAAAGAGAAATTACTTTGTTGAAGAAAAAAGAAGACATGTTTCCTGAGGACTTGTACACACATGGACTTTCAGGGAAATTTCTAACCAGTACAAATATGCAAATTCATCAAAAATCACTTCTAAGAAGTCGAGGATATATATATTTTTTAATGTTATCATTTTTTGGGTGAATTTTAAAATTTATTTTAAACTTTAAATACAAAATGAGAAAAAAAATAACATTGCCATGTACATTGCAGAACATGAGAGGATTCAATATAAAACAATAAATTTCCATTTCAAGAAAACCTATCTAATAAATACTACATGTTGTTTTCAAAGTTACCCAGCTTTTCTTTGCTTCCTTGTAGGCTTTTTTTTTTTGTTCTTTGCTGTGCATTTTTTATTTCATTCCCCCTCCCTTCCTTTCTTCTCCCCCACCTAAAGAAGGCCTTAGAAGAAGACCTTAAAGAATTAAACATGGAGGTGTGTACATATATATATATATGATATATGTATTATATTATACACATATATACACACACATATATGCACATATATGTATGTATATATATATACACATACACATAGATACCATATTTCACTGCATAATCATCACAGATTTTATGCCAATTTTTTTTGCAAAAAAGTGGGGTGCGACCATTATGTGAAGCTTAAATGTTTTTTCTTTTGGTGCCAGTATGATTTAAAAATTACTAACCTGTCTTTGGTGCAAGATATTTACCCATAATCAGAAAGTAATGCTTTGCACATTAATGCATCACTGGCAGAAGAACTGTATGGTTTAGCTGGCGCGATGCAAGTCTTATCGTATCATGAGACTTCCTCACAGCAGCTTCGCCTTACTGCTGGCTCCCTTTGCACCTATGCCTCTTTATTGGATTGAGTGACAGTACTCAGTATTACAGAGTACTTACTAATACAGAATACTATAGTTAAACTATCATTCTTAATGGCAGTCTTAAAGATGGACTCACAGGATTTCTTGCATATTGGGATTCCAAATCAATACCTTTCTTAGGCTTAGCTGCATGTACCTTGACATGAAGCCAAGGAGTTTCAAAGAGAGACAGAAACAGAGACCAAGACAGAGCCTGACAGGCAGTGAGGCAGATAGACAATAAAAGAGAATTTGGACAGCTTTATCTGGCTCTATGTACCATAGAAAAAAGAAAGTGCAAAGAGGAAAGAAAGAGAATTAAGTGCTTGTATACACTGTCCTTACCTCCCTTCTTTGCCTCTTCTAGTCTGCTTTCCTTTTGCTAGCATCTTTATAGCTTATCCTCCAACTCCCTCTAAGGGTTTCAATCAAAACTGTAACTTCTGTATGTTTAATTTGATATGAGATTTGATGGTCATTGGTACATATTTCCCTCATTTAAGGGACAGGTCGGTTTAGGACATAAGGAAGACCCATCCTGTTTACTATAGAAAGCCATTTCCTTGGTCTATTACGTGGTCCATTGGATGCCCCTCCTTTCCCCAGTAACTGATCATTTTGACTAGAGACAAGTCCAGGAATAGCACCTATCATGGTGTCCTCACTCCATTCCAAAGAGCTAGGGATGTTATGCTGTGTCAACTGGTACTTAAGATATTGCCAAGGAAAGCAGACTCCTACCATGTAGAAAGTCAGGGGTGTTTTAGTTTTAGTTTTAAAATATGATCTTGGGATCTCTCTGAGACACCTGTAAAATAAGGGCATTGAACCACAGTTGTTGGGAGAGTAAAATGAGATAATGTGTTTATAAACCTTAAAGTTTAAATAATAGATATAACTATATAAATGATACCTATTATTATTAGAACATGGATTCTAATCTGTCAGACATTACATGTATACACACACAAATACACACACACACACACACACACACACAAAATGTGGCTTTTTTTTAAATAAATATGCCAGAAATTACCAAGCAGCTAGGTATCCCAGTGGGTAGAGCATTGGACCTAGAGTCAGGAAGACCTAAGTTCAAATCCTGCTTCAGATACTTACTAGCTGTGTGACCCTAGGCAAGTCACTTAACCTCCATCTGCCTGTTTCCTCATCTATAAAATTAAGATAACAATAGCACCTAACTCCCAAGGTGGTAGGGAGGGCAGAATGTGATAGTATTTGTAAAGAACTTTGCAAACCTTAAAGCATTATATAAATACCAGTTATTATTATTGTGTTTCCATATCAGTTTTGTCCTTTAGAAAGGTCACCACTATGCTGTGTTTATATATTTTTATTTTATTAATACATTAATTAGTACACATAATTAATGCATAATAATAATGAATACATTCAAATCAAATAGGAACTACATTTTAATCTGGTTTGGGGTACGCTTGGGAGTGTATGCCTGATACTTCTGCTCTAGAGGACTGTACCTCTTCTCTAGCATTGTTGGCTCAGATCCCCATTGGTTCTCTTCTCCTTGCTGTTATGTGCCAGTAGCTAGCGCTTCAGTTCCATTTAACTGCTTAAAATCAATATGCTTTTACAAAGGCATATTTACTTTGAAAATATAGCTGCAAGAAATATATTAATATTTCTCCCCAAACCTTGGAAGCACACTCTCCCTCACCCCACCTCTCTGGAGAGAATGAACTCAGACTTACATAGCATTGTTTCACCAAGTTTATATCCAAATGTGGCATGACTGCCAGATAAGTCTTTGTCTCAGTTACCACTGGCCTGGGTTCTGAAAGTCAATCCTGAAGTTTACTCTTTGGTTCTCAGGCCATGGATTCAGCTTGCTGGAAAACCTGAACTCTGGAAAGCCAGATGCCTCCTGACCTTTAGAAACTTACAGTGCTGGAGTCTCCCATCCTTCTACCTAAAATGGAAGAACAATGCTGAGGCGGGCAAAGAATGAGGTTTATTTAGATTCATAGGCCAAATGTCAGCCTCAATGGTAGGGGACCTAGGCCTCTTCACTTATAAAGTTGTCTCTTACTGAATGCTGTCAGTGAAGGAGTTAAACAAAGAGTAAAGCAGCAAAAGAGAATTGGTGAGGCTTATTCAGACCTTTTTTGAATGGCTTAGAAGCCAATCAAAGAGCCTCTTATTCACAATATGGTTGGCTGAGTACAATCAGAATGTCTATGAATGCCACACCGTTTCTCCAGGACACTTCCATTATAGTTACCAATATCCTTCCAAATGTAGGTTCCTTAGTCTCTACCGTATGGGGAATTTATATCTGCCAAGAGCATTGATGCACTCCGTGCGTGTATCAGTCCCCCATTATAGAGAGAAGGAAGGAAGGAAGGAGAAAGAGAAGGAAGGAAAAAAGGCTGCGAGAGAGGAGATAGAAATACTTCACTGAATTTAATGGTTTTGATGATATACTAATGTGGAATGTACTAATTATCATATTTTTGATGTATATCTAAAAACAAAGTTATAGACATTTATATTTGAGACCAACTTTCACTCCATGTGAAAGACCTTTACTGGAACCAATGATCCCCAAATCATGCTTAGAGAATTTCTGTCAGAATGGATTGGCTTATTCTTACATCAGATATTACAACCACTTTCCATTTGGTAACTTTGTTCCAGAACAAAACGAATTTAACTTATTCTCCCCTTCCCTGCTTCCAAACCCATTTAATTCATTTCATTTGGTGTTGTGTATCAGATTTCTTTCTGTCCACAATACATTCATCTGGCAGGAAGATGACAGAGTCAGAAAAGTGATTTGAACTGTAAGAAGTCCAGTGGTCAGTTACTGGTTTTATGTTGAACCCACCCAACATTCATACTCTGCAGGTGATGATTCCTTAGTACAACATATTTGTCAAATATCTTGATCCTTCATAGTCCTCCAGTTTCCACAAGAGCTTTTAGCTCTTATTCAGTCCCCAAATATATCAATAAAGTCTTTTACATTTCACAGTTATAACCCTAACATACATCTAGAACAATGGTCTCTACCTTTTTGTTAATCATATACTGCTATAAGTAAAAAAATTTTGAATACCCACATCCAAAAAGTATATATTTAAGTGTAGTATATATATTTATATGTGTATATTTATATATATATTATAGTATATATTTAAGTATTTATAATATAATGTAGGGTTGTATTAATAATTTTGTACATTATTTTGTATATTGAAAAACTTTTGTAAAAATAAAAATTTTAACAAGATGAGATAAAGACGATATATTTTATCTCAGTCAGTAGGGAGCCACTGGAGTTTGTCAAATAGAAAGTAATACATTCTGAATCTGCACTTTAGAAAAATCACTTTGGCAGGAAAGATAGGAGGGGAGAGAGATTTGAATCAGGGAAAATAATTAGAAGGATGTTGCAATAGTCAAGGTGATGAGAGCTCGAATTAGGGTGATGGCTATATGAATAGGGAGAAGAGGATATAAAGGTGAGATATTGTAGAGGAAGAAACAATAAGATTCATTATATTATTATATGTTATTGGGGCAGCTAGGTGGTGTAGTGGATAGAATGCTAGGCCTGGAGTCAGGGAGACTCATATTGCTGAGTTCAAATCCCAGCTTGAGGCACTTACTAGTTGTGCGACCCTGTTTGCCTCAGTTTCTTTATCTGTAAAATAAGCTGGAGAGGGAAATAGAAAACCATTCCAGTATCTTTGCCAAGAAAACCCCAAATGGGGTCATGAAAAGATTCAGACATAATTGAAAAATGACTAAACAACAACTATTATAATGATGATGCTTATTATATACATAGGATGAGGGAGAGTATGCAGTTGAAGATGACAATGAAGATGGTACCAGCGTAGTGAGCCTGGGTGACTGGGAGGATGGTGATGCTATAGATAGTAACAGGCAAGTTTGGGAGAGATATAGGTTGACGGATGGGAAGATAGTATATTGAGATCTACAATGAGGATCCCACCTCTTCAACTCTGATACTCCCTGTCTCACCCAAAAGGAAAAGAGGGAAAGTTTTTATTCATTGGCTATTGCCCCAGAGTGGGAAGTTTGCCTTCTAGGGATGCTGGCTTCAGCCGTAAAACTTGAAGTGGAGACGGTGGGCAGGCCGGGGACAGGAATTTTATCAATGACCCCTCTATAGCTGCTGCTCTAGAAGCCTGGATAGGGGAATGTTTGGTTCTAATTGCCTGTGGGGTCCAGACCCAGCTCAGCAGGGGAGAGGTAGGGGGAAGGTGCGGAATGAGCGCCTGCGATGGGAAAGGAGTAGATGTGGTCCTATTTTCAACAAGCCTCACAACTGGCTATCGTTAAAGATGGTAGGAGTTCGACCAGTCTTCCCATCATCTGACCAGCTGATTACATTCCCCTTGGGATAACAGCGTTTTCTTTCTACAGGATCACCCTGATCCTGACATTTATGAGGTTCCCTTACCAACCTCAGCTGTGAAGGGGTAGAGATGAAGTCTGAAAAGTTCTCTAAATTTTTTCCTCTGATTCCTCATATCATCCCTTTCATAGTTTAGCTAATCCTAAATTACAACCCAATTAATCCTGTGTTTCAGAGGCCCAACCAGGAGGAGATTTGGAGTCCGGGTGGGAGGATTATGGTGAACACAAAGGGAGAAATCATTTGACTTGATTCCTGCATGGATACTTCCTGGACAGCTTCCTTCCTCTTCCCCCACTTTAGTTCTGAATTTCAGGATAATGCAGAGCAAACAACCCACAAGCAAATTTCTCCATCACTTTATTCCAGCCCCTGCTGTAATTTATATTCTCCAGTAGGTGGTAGCCATGTTCTACTATTGAGGGCATGGGGCCCCATTCCGGCTGTAAAATTTTCTTTGCAGGATCGCAAGAGTTGCCTAGCATAAGGTTGGTGTGAGCGCCCAAGGGCAGCTACTGCTAAACACGGATGATGATGACACACATTGTTGATGGCCATAACATCTGATGACAATGTAGGTCGAAAACAAAGTGCTTATGTATGTCAAGCTAAAGTTCACATTATCCAGTTCCCTGGGTTTTATAGGCACAATGAGCTCAGGTTGAATTCATTTCAGGACCTTATCGTGATTCAGATTCACTTTCTTTAAATTCAGGCCAGCATGACACTTCCCCTCACCTTGAGATATTACTTGGTATGTTATGCCACTATTGTTATTATATTAATTAAAGGAATCCAACTCTTTATAACTTTTTTTTTTTAGGCAATTGGGGTTAAGTGACTTGCCCAGGGTCACACAGCTAGTAAGTGTACACTGCGCCACCTAGCTGCCCCTCTTTATAACTTTTTAAAAGGAATTTAACAATTCCAACCCAAGTTTTCCATTTGCAATTTCTGTCATCGTGAATTGGTGGGTAGCCAGGTGCTTAAAGTTGTATGATATAAATTTTCCTGGGAAACTCTGAAAATATTGCCTTGGGAGGAAGTCCAGAGGGCCTACATGTAGGAGGAAAGTTTGATGACCCAAGATAACAAAAAGGGGGGGGGTGGGAGTGAGAAGTGCAGGTGATTGGGTGTAGGAGTGAGTTTCTAAGATATGTCCTGGGTTGTTTTTTTTGTACCTGGGAGGAATGAATAGGTTGGTGGTGACCTTATCATAAGGATTATGGGGGAATTTTGAAACTAGGGAGAAGAGATGTGAGGCAGTGATAGTTGGGGAGTTCAGGGGAGCTAAGTGGATTTCTGAGAGTGTGAGTAAAGAAATAGGTATTATCTTGGATTTGCATCTGCCAAAGAAAGCAGAAGAAAAAAAGTTGTTAGCATTTATATGGCACTAAGATTTATGAAGGGCATTTTACAAAGATCATCTCATTTTAGCCTCACAACAAACCTGGAAGGTAGCTATTACTATCCTTATTTTACAGATGAGGAAACTGAGGCACTGAGTGTCCAGGGTCACTCAACTAGGGAGTGTCTGAGTCAGGATTCAAGCTCAGGTCTTCCTGACTCCAAGGTATGAGCTCCATTCAAGGAAGGCCAGAGAAATATTGATGTCTGAATAGAGGAAATAGAAATCAGAGCTGACAAGTTCTTTACTACTCAGAGGCCACTTGCTTGGGGGCAGTTCCAATGCCTGCGGCTATAAGAAGCGATTCTCTACCCTCTTCATTCTTGTTCTCAGGCAGCTTTCCCACTGTTTTTGACCCTTGACCCCTCTTCCATTCATTTCTTTCTCAAAAGGAAAAAGACTTCCCAGAAACCCATCTCTGGACCCTATTTCTAGCCTTGACTACTTTGTCATTTTTGAATCCCTTTCCTATACCTTGTGAGAACTCTGCTCTCCACAAAAAATTACTTGGTATTATACAGGGGATGGAAAAATGTCAGAATGTTGAGGGTCTTTCATTTCTTTTTTTATTTGGATTTTGACTGAGAGATTTCAGGAAAGCTAGCAAAATAGCACCCATCCTTCTTTCCCCTCCCCTCTGAGCATGTATCCTTCTTTCTGCTTCAGGATAGTGAAGGTCATGTACCTGACCTAGAACCTCAAAACTATTCACCTGGTCTCTTTCCTCTATTAAATTAATAGAGCTTTTAGCTTAGGCCACTCTGAAATCCAGTCTTTGAAAGTCTAAAAATCTTGGACATTTTAAGTTGTCCAAAGTTTATTATGTGAGCCCAACACTGTAAGCACAGTGCTGGAAATAAGACCTTTATTATAAAAGTTTGCAGCAAATGTGTTTTCTTCCCAATTAACTACATCCCCTGTACTTTTGACTATTGTTTTTATTTGTGCAAAAACTTTTCAATTTTATGTAATCAAAATAATGTCCTAAAGTTATGTCCTGTGATCATCTCTGTAAGTACCTCTCAAACTGTTTTGCAGTTAACTACTTTGTATTTATTCTCTTTACACTTATTAAGAAAGAAGCCAAATGGCAAAGAGGATTGCACTGGCCAAAAAGACCTGGATACAAATTCCACCCCTGACACATACTGGCTGTGTGACCCTGGACAAGTCACAAAGGTTCTCAGTGCTTTAGGCCAGTGGTTCTCAAAGTGTCTTCTAAATGTCCCTTAGACCCTTCAGGGAGGCTAAAATTCTTCGGGCAAATAGGTAAAAGCAATTTTTATAATAATATTAAAATGTTTTAATCTATAGTACAGCAAATATCTTATAGGTAACCCACATAAACAAAAGTTCTTGGGGGGTCCTCAATTTTTAAGAGAATAAAGGGTAAAGAGTAATTCCCAAAAGTTTGTGAACCACTGTTCTAGGCAATAGTCTAAAACTATAAGTTAAAGAGTAGCTGCTGACTTAGAGTAGTAGGAGATTCCTCAAATGGGAGTTCCCTATACCAATGAAATTATAATGTAGTACCAGCCTATAGTTATAGAAGCATATGTTGTCTACCCATTAGAATACATGCTCCTTGTGAGAAAGGATTATTTTATTCATTCTGTTTGTATCCTAGACGCTAGCATTGTGCCTGGCACATAGTAGGTGCTAAATAACAATTTTAAAAATTATTGGCGTGGTTCAGTCATGAGCAATCATATCTGTCCAATTGTTTAGATTTGTCCTTATTTCTGCAAAGAGTATTTTGTTTTGTATTTGTATTCATACAATTCCTGTGTGTGTTTTGATTGGAGAGATTCTCAAATATTTTATAAATTCTGTAGTTATTTTGAATCAAATTTATCTTCTTGTGAGGTTTTTAATAACCAGAAAGGCAGATGATTTGTATGGCTTTATTTTATATCTCGTTGAAGTTACCAATTGTTTCAATTAATTTTTAACTGAACCTCCAAGTAGACTATCACACCATCTGCAAAAAAATTATCATTTCCTATTTGCTTACTCCCTCGATTTATTTCTTTTGTCTTATTGCTAGACCTAGCATTTCTTTTTCTTTTTTTTAAAGGCAATTGGGGTTAAGTGACTTGCCCAGGGTCACACAGCTAATAAGTATCAAGTGTGTGGTCTGAGGGCTGATTTGAACTCAATTCCTCTTGACTTCAGGGCCAGTGCTCTATGCACTGCGCCACCTAGCTGCCCCTAGAACTAGCATTTTAAAAACAATGTCAAGTACTAACAATAATTATGGACATGCTGATGTTTCATTCTGACCTTAATGAAAAGGACTCTAGTGTTTCTCCATTACATATGATGCTCTTGATTTTAGATAGATTTTATTTATCATATTTTTAAAAGATCCATTTATTCCTGTGTTTTAACATCTTAAAAAAGCAAACAGAAATGGGTATTAAGACTTTTTCTGCACTAATCATCATGTCATTTCATCATTTTTATTAATGTGGTCTATTATATAATGTTTATAGTTTCCCTAATATTGAACAAACCCTTCATCCCTGGTATAAATTCAACCTGGTAATAGTGTATAATCTTTTTAATATGCTGCTAATCTTTGCTAAAATTTTTGTTTATTATTTTTCTGTCAATATTCATTAGAGATGTTCAGCTATAGTTTTCTTTCTTTGATCTTTCTGTTCTCAGTTTAGATTGGAGGAATTTGGTAGGATCCTTTATTTTTATATTTTTGTAGTTTATATAATACTAGACTTAATTATTATATGAATTTTTGACAGCATTCACATGTAAATCCATCTGATCCTGTTTGTTCCCCCTTGGGAGTTTATTTATGGCTTGTTCAATTACTTAAAAAAAAAAGATTTTAGGGCAGCTAGGTAGCACAGTGGATAGAGCACCAGCCCTGGATTCAGGAGGACCTGAGTCCAAATCCAGCCTCAGACACATAACACTAGCTGTGTGACTCTGAGCAAGTCACTTAACCCCAATTGCCTTTGTGAAAACAAAACAAACAAAAAAAAAGATTTCATTATTTAAATTATCTATTTCTCGTGCTTCTAATCTGGAATTTTTTTTGCATTTTTGTAAATATCCATCCATTTTGTTTTAAAATAGTATCAATAATATGACAAGAAAATTGGCAATATTAGTTCCTAATCATTAGTTGTGCAGTATAGTTTCTAATAATTTCCTTTTTTTCTTTTCATTTAATGTGAATTCTCCTTTTTCATTTTTGGTATTGGTAATTTTGTTTACTATTCTTTTAAATATCAGATTAGCTAATGTTTAATTCCTAGTTTTATTTATCAATTAGATCAGTATTTTTTTTTTTTTGCTTTCAGTTTTGCTATTATTTATTTGATTTTCACAGTTTTTAATTTTGCAATTAGGTTTTTTGGATGTTACAGTTCTAATTTTGTTGTTGTTGTTGCATACCTGAAATTATTAATCTGTTCTTTCTTTTGTGAAATTATTTATATAAATAAATATTTTCTTAGGATTGTTTTTGTTGTACCCCAAAAGTTTGGCATATTGTCTCATTGCTGTCATTTAAAAAAAATGAAATTGTCTGTTACTTCTATGGCTTGTTCTTTTCAGTCTTTTGAGTTATATTATTTGTTTTTTTTTAGAAATATTTTCTTTTTTCTTTTCAGTTCCAAATTCTTCCCTTTCCCCTAGCCCTTTCCCACCTATTAAGAAGGCAATAAACATGATATCCATTACACATATGAAGTCATGCAAAACATATTTCTGCATCAGCCATGTTCCAGAGGGGGAAAAAAAACAAGAAAAAGAAGAAAGAGAAAACATATATATACCTCAATCTCTACTTTTTTTGGGTCCCTAAGCTCTTTATTCCTTTTTTTTTTTTTGGAAATAGTATTTTATTTTTTCCAATTATGTGTAAAGACAGTTTTCAACATTCATTTTTTATTTTATAAAATTTTGAGTTTCAAATTTTTTCTCCCTCCCTCCCTTCAAACATCCCAACGTCAAGCGTGTGGTTATACATGTGCAATCGGGCAAACATATTTCCACATTAGTCATGTTGTGAAAGAAGAAACAGAATAAAAGGGAAAAGTCACAAAAATAAGAAACCAAAAAAAAAAGTGAAAACAGTATGCTTTGATTTACATTCAGACTCCATAGTTCTCTCTGGGCGTAGATGGCATTTTCCATCATGAGCCTTTGGGTCATTGTACTGCTGAGAAGAGCCAAGTCAATCACAGTTGATCATCGCACAGCCTTGCTCTTACTGTGTACAATATTCTCTATTCTCCTGGTTCTGCTCACTTCACTCAGCTTTAGTTCATGTATCAGGATTGGGGAATCTGTGCCCTTCTAGGTCCTTGGGTGCAGCCTTTTGACTGAGTCCAAATTTTATAGAACAAATCCTTTTATTAAGGGAATTTGTCTGTGAAGTTTGGATTCAAAGGGCCACACTTGAGGACCTAGAGGGCCACATGTGGCCTTGAGGCTACATGTGCCCCATCCCTGAAATTTACTGTAAGTCTTTCCAGGTTTTTCTGAAATCTGCCCGTTCATCATTTCTTATAGCACAATAGTATTCCATTATATTCACATACCACAACTTGTTCAGCCATTCATCAATTGATGGGCATCCCCTCAATTTCCAATTGTTTGCCACCACATTTTCCCTTTTTTATGATATCTTTGGGATACAGACCTAGTAGTGGTATTGCTAGATCAAAGGGTATGTATAGTTTGATTGCTTTTTGGACATAGTTCCAAATTGCTCTCTAGAGTGGCTGGATCAGTTCACAACTTCACCAACAATGCATTAGTGTCCGAATTTCTCCACATCTTCTCCAACATTTATCATTTTCCTTTTCTGTCATATTAGCCAATCTGATAGGTGTGAGGTAGTACCTCAGAGTTGTTTTAATTTGCATTTCTCTAAATAATTATTTAAAACATTTTTTTCATATGGCTATAGATAGTTCTGATTTCTTTGTCTGAAAACTACTTGTTCATATCCTTTGACCATTTATCGATTGGGGAATTACTTATATTCTTATAAATTTGATCCAGTTCTCTACATATTTGAAAAATGAGGCCTTTATCAGAAACACTTGCTGTAAAAATTGTTCCCCATCTTTCTGCTTTCTTTCTGATCTTTGTTGCATTGATTTTGTTTGTGCAAAACTTTTGAAAAATAGGGTAATTGACTTCCGCTTCTGAGAGCCAAGATGGCAGAGTAAAAAGGTAGTCACTCTCACCCTCCCCTATCAACCTCTGAAAACCCAGAAAATATCACCCCAGAAAAAACCCTGGAACAGCTGAACCAGAAGAAAGACAGGGTGCAGCAGTGCAGTAGCCCAGGTAGCTAGAGGGATTAATGGGAAAGGCCCCTCTTACCCTGGGGGAAGGGGAGCAGTATGGAACCGGGAGTCACCCAGCCAGCTAGTGGAAAGACCTACTTTAGCATACCAGGAGAAGATTCTGGTGCCTCGGCATTCTACAGCAAATGGGTCTCCCAGTGCCTCAGCAAAAATAAGGGAAGCAGCACTACAAAGGGCCCCAGGCAGTTAAGCACCCTGCAGCATTTGTCTGAAAGGAGCTGAAGAAAGCAACCTAAAGTTGCCCGAAAGTTCCAGCCTTGTTGATTCCAGCCCAACACCATGTAAGCTGTCAGAACCCTACAGCCTCCAGCTGCCAACCAGGAGGAGATCCCGAAGCCCAGGTGGTCGAGCAGGCAAACACCAACAGTTGGACCTCTCAGTGGCTCAGTGAGGGTGGGGGAACCGGTGGAAACCAGCTCAGAAAACCACCAGGTGCCTTGGCATTCTACAGCAAAGGGGTCTCCCAGTGCCTCAGCAGAACTAAGGGAGACAGCACTGCAAGGGGCCCCAGGCAGATAAACACCCTGCAGCACCCATCTAAAAGGAGCTGAACAAAGCTAAAGGAAAGGAAAAGCAGGCAACATAGATTTGCCTGAAAGTCCCAACCTTGCTGATTCCAGCCCAACACCCGGTAAGCTGCCAGAACCCTACAGCCTCCAATTGCCAACATAAGAGACCCCAGCACACAAAACCAGTGACCAAGACCTAGGTTCCCAACACAAGAAGCTTGGGTCAGTGCCCTTTGCTCCCCAGCAGGAGAGCATAATGTCTTTAAAGGCCAGGGAATAAAGAAACACCATGAGTAAAAAGAAATGTACGATAGATTCATATTATGAGAAGAGTGAATATCAAGACAGAAACTCTGAAGAGGACAACATTGTCATCAAACCCACATCTGCAACATCAAAAGGGAATATGAAGTAGTCTGAAGCCCAAAAAGCCTTCTTAGAAGAGCTCAAGGAGGATTTTAAAAGTCAAATAAGAGAGGTAGAGGAGTCCTTAAAAAGTACAATTAGCCAATTGGAAAAAAAACACACTGAAGAAAACAAGTCCCTAAAAAACACAATTGGCCAACTGGAAAAAAAGTACACTGAAGAAAACAAATCCCTTAAAAATACAATTGGCCAATTGGAGAAGAAAGAACAAAATCTAACGGAACAAAACAATATGTTAAAAATTAAAATTGAACAAGTAGAAACTAATGACTCTGTGAGAGAGCAAGAATCAGTCAAACAGAAACAAAAAAAAATGAAAAAATAGATGAAAACGTAAAATACCTCATGGGTAAAACAACTGACCTGGAAAATCGATCCAGGAGAGACAATTTAAAAATTATTGGCCTACCTGAAAATCATGATGAAAAAAAGAACCTGGACAATATCCTTCAGGAAATCATAAAGGAAAACTGCTCTGAAATCCTAGAACCAGAAAGCAAAATAACTATAGAAAGAATCCACCACTCCCCACCTGAAAGAGATCCCAAATTGAAAATGCCAAGGAATATAATAGCTAAATTCCAAAATTACTAGATTAAGGAGAAAATATTGCAAGCAGCCAAAAAGAAACAATTTAAATATCATGGAACCACAATCAGGATTACACAGGACCTTGCAGGCTCTGCATTAAAAGACCCTAGGGCGTGGAACATGATATTCCGTAAGGCAAAGGAGCTTGGAATGCAGTCAAGAATTAACTACCCAGTGAAAATGAGCATGATTTTTCATGGAAGGAGATGGATATTCAATGAAATAGGGGACTTCCAAACTTTCCTGATAAAAAGACCAGAGCTCAACAAAAAAATTGATCTTTAAGTACGAGATTCAAGAGAGACATAAAAAAGGTAAATGGGACAGAAAGATACAATGTGTTGTTAATAAGGGCAAAATGTTTACATCCCTACAAGGGAAGATGACATTTGCAACTCTTGAGAACTGTATAGTTATTATACCATGTTAAAGGAGTATACATAAAGGATGTGGATATAAGTTGACTTTGATGTAATGATTAAAAAAAATCTAATCAAATGGGTTAAATGGATCCAAGTAAGTGATCTAAGAGCCAAGTAAGTCTGAGCTAAGAAAATGTACTGAGAAAGGAGGAGGCAGACAAGGGTAAATTACATTACAGGAAAAGACACAAAAACCTATTAGAGCAGAGGTAAAGAAGGGAGGGGGATGAGCATTGTTTGAACCTTACCCTCATCAGATTTGGCTCATCAGAAGGGAATAACAATCAATTAGATATAGAAATCTAACTTGCACTATAGGCAGTAGGAGGGAAAAGGGGAAAGAAAAGGGAGGGGGGATAGAAGGGAGGGAAGAAGCAGTAAGGGTAAAGGGGAAGAAAAGGGAAAGGGATAATAGAAGGGAGGTGGGACTGAAGGAGGCTGTGGTCAAAAGCAAAACACTAGTGAAGGGGGGAAAGGAGAAAGGAGAAAGAAAAGCATAAATTGGGGAAAAAGGATGGAAAAAAAGACACAGATAGAAATCATAACTGTGAATGTGAATGGGATGAACTCTCATAAAATGGAAGCAGATAGCAGAATGGATTAAAAACCATAATCCTACAATATGTTGTTTACAGGAAACACATTTGAAAAAGAGTGATACATACAGGGTAAAGTTAAAAGGCTGGAGCAAAATATATTATGCTTCAGTTGAAGTTAAAAAAAACAGGGGTAGCAATCCTGATCTCAGACAAAGCAAAAGCAAAAACATATCTTATCAAAAGAGTTAAGGAAGGAAACTACATCCTGCTAAGAGGCACCATAGACAATGAAGTAATATCATTACTAAACATATATGCACCAAATAGTATAGCATCCAGATTCTTAGAGGAGAAGTTCAGGGAGTTACAGGAAGAAATAGACAGCAAAACTATACTAGTGGGGGACTCCAACCTCCCCCTCTCTGAACTAGATGAATCTAACCACAAAACAAACAAGAAAGAAGTTAAGGAGGTGAGTAGAACATTAGAAAAGTTAGGTATGATAGACCTCTGGAGAAAACTGAATGGGGATAGAAAGGAATGTACTTTTTTCTCAGCGGTACATGGCACATACACAAAAATTGACCATGTACTAGGGTATAAAACCTCACAATCCAATGCAGAAAGGCAGAAATATTAAATGCATCTTTTTCAGATCATGATGCAATAAAAATTATATGTAATAAAGGGCCATGGAAAGATAGACTAAAAAATAATTGGAAACTAAATAATCTAATCCTAAAAAATGATTGGATCAAACAACAAATCATTGAAACAATCAATAATTTCATTCAAGAGAATGACAATAATGAGACAACATACCAAAACTTATGGGATGCAGCAAAAGCAGTTCTTAGGGGAAGTTTTATATCTCTAAATGCTCACATAAATAAAATAGAAAAAGAGGAGATCAATGAATTGGGCATACAACTAAAAAAAACTAGAAAAAGAACAAATTAAAAATCCTCAATTAAACACCAAATTAGAAATATTGAAAACTAAAGGAAAAATTAATAAAATTGAAATTAAGAAAACTATTGAACTAATAAATAAAACTAAGAGCTGGTTTTATGAAAAAGAAACCCAATAAAATAGATAAACCTTTGGTTAATCTAATTAAAAAAAAAGAAAGAGAACCAAATTACTAGTATCAAGAATGAAAAGGGTGAAGCTACCACCAAGGAAAAGGAAATTAAAACAACAACTAGGAATTATTTTGCCCAACTATATGCCAACAAATTTGACAATCTTAGTGAAATGGATACATATTTACAAAAATATAAATTGCCCAGATTAACAGAAGAGGAAATAAAATACTTAAATAACCCCATCTCAGAAAAAGAAATTGAACAAGTCATTGATGAACTCCCTAGGAAAAAATGTCCAGGGCCAGATGGATTTACATGTGAATTCTATCAAACATTTAAAGAACAATTAATTCCAATACTATATAAACTATTTGGTAAAATAGGTGAAGAAGGAGTCTTACCAAATTCTTTTTATGATACAAATATGGTGATGATACCTAAACCAGGAAGAGTCAAAACAGAGAAAGAAAATTATAGACCAATTTCTCTAATGAATGTAGATGGAAAAATTTTTAGCAAAATATTAGCAAATAGATTACAGCAATTTATCACAAGAATAATACACTATGACCAGGTTTTATACCAGGAATGCAGAGCTGGTTCAATATAAGGAAAACTATCAGCATAATTCATCATATCAACACCAAAACTAACAGAAACCACATGATCATCTCAATAAATGCAGAAAAAGCTTTTGACAAAATACAACACCCATTACTATTAAAAGCACTAGAGAGCATAGGTATAAATGAAGTCTTCCTAAAAATAATAAATAGCATCTATCTAAAACCTTCAACAAGCATAATATGTAATGGGGATAAGCTAGAAGCATTTCCAATAAGATCGGGGGTGAAACAAGAATGTCCATTATCACCACTGTTATTCAACATTATACTGGAAACGTTAGCCTTAGCAATAAGAGAAGAAAAAAGACATTGAAGGTATTAGACTAGGCAAAAAAGAAACAAAGCTATCACACTTTGCAGATGACATGATGTTATACTTACAGAATCCCAGAGAATCAAGTAAAAAACTACTTGAAATAATAAACAACTTTAGTAAAGTTGCAGGCTATAAAATAAACCCACATAAATCATTGGCATTTCTATATATTTTGAACAAAGCCCAACAGCAAGAGATAGAAAGAGAAATTCCATTTAAACTTACTGTAGACATTATAAAATATTTAGGAGTCTATCTCCTGAAACAAACCCAGGAACTCTATGAACACAATTACAAAACACTTTTCACGCAAATTAAGTCAGATCTAAATAATTGGAAAAACATTAGTTGCTCATGGGTAGGCTGAGCTAATATAATAAAAATGACTATTCTACCTAAGCTAATTTACTTATTCAGTGCCATGCCAATCAAACTACTAAAAAATTATTTTATAGAGTTAGAAAAAATAATAACAAGATTCATTTGGAAGAACAAAAGGTCCAGAATGTCAAGAGAACCAATGAAAAGAAATGCAGGGGAAGGTGGCCTAGCCATTCCAGATCTTAAATTGTATTATAAAGCAGCAATCATCAAAACTGCTTGGTACTGGCTAAGAAATAGAGTGGTGGATCAGTGGATATGCAAGACACAGTAGTCAATAATATGCAAGGTTAAATATGCAAGACACAGTAGTCAATGACTATAGTAATCTATTATTTGATAAACTCAAAGACCCCAGCTTCTGGGATAAGAACCCACTCTTTGAAAAAAAAACTGCTGGGAAAACTGGAAAAGAGTATGACAGAAACTAGGCATAGACCAAAATCTCACACCATATACCAAAATAAAGTCAAAATGGGTTCATGATTTAGATATAAAGGCTGATACTGTAAGTAAACTGGGAGAGCAAGGAATAGTTTACCTGTCAGATCTATGGAGAACAGAATTCATGACCAAACAGGAGATAGAGAACATTACGAGAAGCAAAATAGGTAATTTTGATTACATTAAATTGAAAAGTTTTGGCACAAACAAAGCCAATGCAACTAAGATTAGAAGGAAGGTAGAAAATTGGGAAAGAATTTTTACAACCAGTCTTTCTGATAAGAGCCTCATTTCTTAAATATATAGAGAATTAAGTCAAATTTATAAGAATAGAAGCCATTCCCCAATTGATAAATGGTCAAAGGATATGAACAGACAGTTCTCAGATGAAGAAATTAAAGCCATCTATAGTCATAAGAAAAAATACTCTAAATCACTATTGATTAGAGAAATGCAAATCAAAACAACTCTGAGGTACCACATCACACCTATCAGATTGGCCAACATGACAAAACAGGAAAATGATAAATGTTGGAGAAGATGTGGGAAAATTGGAACACTAATGCATTGTTGGTGGAGTTGTGAAATGATCCAACCATTTTGGAGAGCGATTTGGAACTATGCCCAAAGGGCTATAAAAATGTGCATACCCTTTGACCCAGCAATAGTTCTTCTATGGCTATATCCCAAAGAGATCACACAAACTGGAAAAGGACCCACATGTACAAAAATATTCATACCAGCTCTTTTTGTGGTGGCAAAGAATTGGAAATTGAGAGGATGCCCATCAATTGGGGAATGGCTGAGCAAGTTGTGGTATATAAATGTGATGGAATACTATTGTGCTATAAGAAATGATGAACAGGCTGACTTCAGAAAAACCTAGAAAGACTTGTATGGTCTGATGCTAAGTGAAGTGAGCAGAACCAAGAGAACATTGTACAGGATAACAGACACGTTGTGTGATGACTAATATTGATAAACTTAACCCTTCCTGGCAATACAAGGATCTAAGACATCTCCATAGGCCTTGTGATGGAAAATGCTATCCACATCCAAAGAAAGAACTATGGAAGTTGAATTGCTATTTTTTTTCTCTTCTGTTGAGTTTTGTTTCCTTTTTTCTGATGGTTCCTCTAATTGGTTTTAATTTTTACTTACAACATCACTAATGTGAAAATGTGTTTAATATGAATGTAAATGTATAGCCTATATCAGATTGTGTGCTGCCTTGGGAAGGGTGGTGGGGAGGAAGGGGGAGAAAAATTTTAAACTCAAAAGCATATGGAAGTGATTATTGATAAATCAAAATAAATTAATAAAAGAAGGAAGAAAAGAAAAATAACATAATCAAAATTATCCATTTTCATTACATAATGTTGTCTGTCTCTTATTTGGTCATAAATTCTTCTCTTCTCCATAGATGTGATAGGTAAAGTGTTCCTTGCTCTCCTAATTTGCCTTATGGTGTCACCCTTTATGTCTAAATAATGTATATGGTGTGAGATGTTGGTCTATGCCTAGTTTCTGCCATACTATTTTTCAGTTTTTCTAGCAGTTTTTGTCAATATAGTAAGTTCTTATCCTAGAAGCTGGGAATCATTGGGTTTATCAAACAGTAGATTGCTATAGTCATTTATTACTGTGTCTTGTGCACCTAATTTATTCCACTGATCCAACAGTCTGTTTCTTAGTCAGCACCAAATAGATTTGATGATTACTGCTTTATAATATAGTCTTAGATCTGGTAGGGCCAGGCCACTTTCCTTTACATTTTTTGTATTAATTCCCTTGATATTTTTGACCTTTTGTTCTTCCAGATAAATTTTGTTAGTATTTTTTCTAGGTCTATAAAATAATTTTTTGTTAGTTTGATTGGTATGGCACTAAATAAATAAATTAATTTAGGTAGAATTGTCATTTTTATTATATTAAGTCAGCCTATCTGTGAGCAACTGATGTTTTTCCAGTTGTTTAGATTTGACTTTTTTTGTGTGAAAAGTATTTTGTAATTGTGTTCATATAGTTCCTGGGTTTGTCTTGGCAACTGGATGCCCAAATATTTTGTATTATCTACAGTTATTTTAAGTGGAATTTCTCTTGGGCTAGGCTTTGTGGGTAATACATAGAAATGCTGATGATTTATGTGGGTTTATTTTATATCTTTCAACTTTGCTAAAGTTGTTAATTATTTCAAGTAGTTTTTTTATTTTATTATTATCTATTGAGATAATCATATGATTTCTGTTGGTTTTGTTATTGATATGGCCAATTATGCTAATAGTTTTCCTAATATTGAACCAGCCCTGTATTCTTGGTATAAATCCCACCTGGTCACAGTGTGTTATCCTGGTAATAAATTGCTGTAATCTCTTTGCTAATATTTTATTTAAAATGTTTGCATCAATATTCATAAGGGAAATAGATCTATAATTTTCTTTCTCCATTTTGGCTCTTCCTGATTTAAATCTTCCTGATTTATTTGTGTCATAAAAAGAATTTGGTAGGACTCCTCCTTTGCCTATTTTTCCAAATAGTTTATATAGTATTGGAATTAATTGTCCTTTAAATGTTTGGTAGAATTCACTTGTAAATTCATCTGGCCCTGGAGATGTTTTTCTTAGGGAGTTCATTGATGGCTTGTTTAATTTCTTTTTCTAGAATGAGGTTAAGTATTTTAATTCCTTTTCTGTTAATCTAGGCAATTAGTATTTTTGTAAACAATCATCCATTTCACTGAGATTGTTAGATTCACTCTTTTCATTTTTGGTACTGGTCATTTGGTTTTCTTCTTTCTTTTTTTAAATCAAATTAACCAAAGGTTTATCTATTTTGCTGGTGTTTTCATAAAACCAGCTCTTAGTTTTATTTATTAGCTCCATAGTTTTCTTTCAATTTTATTAGTCTTTCCTTTGATTCTCAGAATTTCTAATTTGGTGTTTAATTGACGATTTTTAATTTGTTCTTTTTCTAGCTTTTAAAGTTGCATGCCCAATTCATTGATCTGTTCCCTTTCTCTATTTTCTTTCTTTCTTTTTTTTTGGTAAGCAATGGGGTTAAGTGACTTGCCTGGGGTCACACAGCTAGTAGGCATCAAGTGTCTGAGGCCAGATTCCCTTTCTCTATTTTATTGATGTAAGATTTAGAGATATAAAATTTATCCTAAGTATTGCTTTGGCTGCATCCATAAATTTTGGTATATTGTGTCATTATTGTCATTCTCTTTGATGAAATTATTGATTGTTTCTATGATTTGTTATTTGACCCATTCTTTTTTTAGGATTAGATTATTTAGTTTCCAATGGATTTTTAATCCATGGCCCTTTATTACATGTAATTTTTATTTCATCATGATCTGAAAAGGATGTTAGTATTTCTGCTTTTCTGTTTTTGAATGTGAGGTTTTTATGCTCTAATACGTGGTCAATTTTTGTATTGGTGCCATGTACCACCGAGAAAAAGGTATACTCTATCTATCCCCATTCAATTTTCTCCAGAGGTCTATGATATCTAACTTTTCTAAAATTCTATCTACCTCCTTAACTTCTTTCTCATTTGTTTTATGGCTAGAGTTATCTAGTTCTGAGAGGGGGAGGTTGAGGTCCCCCACTAGTATAGTTTTGCTGTCTATTTCTTCCTGTAACTCCCTTAACTTATCCTTTAAGAATTTGGATGCTATACCACTTGGTGCTTATATGTTTAGTAATGATATTACTTCATTGTCTATGGTACCTTTTAGCAGAATGTAGTTTCCTTCCTTGTCTTTTTTCATTAGATTCATTTTTGCTTTTGCTTTGTTTGAAATCAGGATTACTACCCCTACTTTTTTTTTTTTGGAGCATAATATATTCTGCTCCAGCTTTTCACCTTTACTCTGTGTGTGTCTCTGATTCAAATATGTTTCTTGTAAACAACATATTGTAGGATTCTGTTTTTTTTAATCCACTCTGCTATCTGCTTCCACTTTATGGGAGAGTTCATCCCATTCACATTCACAGTTATGATTATTAACTGTGTATTTCCCTCCATCCTATTTTCCCCCTATTTATAATTTTCTCTCTTTCTCCTTTTACCCTGTCCCTCCTCATCAGTGTTTTGCTTCTGACCACTGACTCCTTCAATCTGACTTTCCTTCTATTTCCCCTCCCCCCTTCTCCTCCTACTTCCATATAGAGTAAAATAAATTTCTCTACCCAAATGAGTGTGTATGTTATTCCCTCTTTGAGCCAAATCTAGTGAGAGTAAGACTCAAACAATGTTCACCCCTTCCCTTCTTTCTCTCTATTGTAATTGGTCTTTCATGCCTCTTCATGTGCTATAATCTGCCCCATTCTACTTCCTCCTTTCCTCTTCTCCCAGTACAATTCTTTTTTTACCCCTTAATAATTTTTTTTATCATCACATCAAAGTTAACTTGCTATATTTCACCACATAATCATTGCAGATATTATGCCAAGTTATTGTAAAAAAAAAAAAGTGGGGTGCGACCCTTATGTGAAGCTTTAAAAATTGTGCCAGTATTACTTAAAAATCACTTACTATAAACTGTCTTTGGTGCAACATTAGGATTCATGGAATACTTGTGAGTATATGTTAAAATTGAATAGTCCAAATTGACACACATTATTTCTTTGTGACAGTTTAGTGAACATTTTTCTGGTCTGAAAAATAAAGTTAATGCATTACTTGTTATTGATTTGTGTGTTAGTGTTCAAATATTACACTTGAGAAAATTTACTACAGTGTTGTGAAGTATGGACTTACAAATTTTAATCTTGCATCTAAAGATTCTGCACCACTATCATTGGTTTCATTATCTGATGCACCGTCCTCAGTTGCTGCTCATATCAGATGTGTTTACTTTGTCATCACTCTGCCACAGTGCATCATCTTCAGATATATCTAGTGCATTGAAAATTCCCATCTTTTTGAAGCTTTTGATGACTGTTTCACATAGTATAAGGCCCCAACTCTTTTTTTTTTTTTTTTTGCTTAGGCAGTTGGGGTTAAGTGATTTGCCCAGGGTCACACAGCTAGTAAGTGTCAAGTGTTTGGTCTGAGGCCAGATTTGAACTCAGGTCCTCTTGACTTCAGTGCTCTGTCCACTGAGTCACCTAGCTGCCCCAAAGTCTTAACTCTTAATTACCCATGTGTTTATCAGTTCCAAGGAAGGGCACTTGATATTTCCAGTGGGCTTCAATTGGTGATCACCATTCATCATCCACTTGTTGTAGAAATGGTGCAAGTGGTGTTTAACTGATTTGTTTACACATAGACAATGAGCATGAGCTGAGAATTCTAGACTCTTGGCTTGAAATGTGTGAGAGATAAATGCGTATCTGTATGCCATTGGTGAATACATTGCTGCTCTGTTTGTCTTTTAAGGGGTGTCATGAACAGAATTATACCATATGACGTTTACTTGATGAAAAGTTATAAACCAATTTTTAAACTAAAAAAAAAATACCAGGGTGCAACAATTATGCAGTGGTGATGATTATGCGATGAAATATGGTATACTCAATTTATACCCCTTCTAGCAGTCCTAATAGAGATACAATTCTTAAGAGTTACAAGTATCACCTTCCCATATGGATGTAAAAAGTTTAACTTTACTGAATAGCATGTTTTTTCTTTCTTTTCTGTTTACCTTTCAACGCTTCTCTTGAGGCTTGTATTTGGAGATCAAATTTTCTGTTCAGCTCTGGTTTTTTCATCAGGAAAATTTGAAAGTCCCCTCTTTCATTAAATGCCCATCTTTCACCCTGGAAGATTATGCTCAGTTTTGATGAGTAGTTGATTCTTGGTTGTAATCCAACCTCCTTTGCCTTCTGGAATATCATATTCTAATCCCCCTGATACTTTAATATAGAAACTGCTAAGTCCTGTGTAATCCTGACTGTGGCTCCTTGATATTTGAATTGTTTCTTTCAGGTTGCTTGCAGTATTTTCTCTTTGACCTTATAGTTTTGGAATTTGGCTACAATATTTCTTGGAGTTTTCCTTTTGGGATCTCTTTCAGGAGGTGATCAGTGGATCCTTTCAATTACTATTTTACCCTCCGGTTCTAGGATATCAGGGCAGTTTTCCTTGATCATTTCTTGAAAGATGCTGTTGGGGCAGCTAGGTGGCACAGTGGATAGAGTACCGACCCTGGAGTCAGGAGGACCTGTGTTCAGATCCAGCCTCAGACATACAACACTTACCAGCTATGTGATCCGGGCAAGTCACTTGGCCCCATTGCCTAACAAAAGAAAAGAAAAAGAAAGATGCTCTCCAGGGCTCTTTTTTGACCATGGCTTTCAGGTAGTCCAATAAATCTTAATTTATCTCTCCTTGACCTATTTTCCAGGTCAGCTGTTTTTCCAATGAGATAGTTTACATTTTATTCTATTTTTTTTCATTCTTTTGATTTTATTTGACTGATTCTTGATGTCTCAGAATCATTACCTTCTACTCGATCAATTCTAGGTTTTGGTTTTTTTTTGTTTTTTTTTTTTTTGGTGAGGTAATTGGGGTTGACTTGCCCAGAGTCACACTGCTAGTGAGTGCTATGTGTCTGAGACCAGATTTGAACTCAGGTCCTCCTGAATCCAGGGCCGGTGATCTATCCACTGCACCACCACTGATCAAAGGGTATGCACAGTTTTATAGCCCTTTGGGCATAGTTCCAAATTGCTCTCCAGAATGGTTGGATCAGTTCATATCTCCACCAACAACGCATTAGTGTCCCAATTTTCCCACTAGCTGCCCCCCAATTCTAATTTTTAAGGAATTATTTTCTTCAGTTAGCTTTTATACTTCCTTTTCCATTTGGCCAATTCTACTTTTTAAAGAGTTGTTTTCTTCAGTGGATTTCCCCCCCCATTTGGTCAATTCAATTTAAGAAAAAAAAATTATTTATTTATTTTTAGTTTTCAACATTGACTTTTATAAGATTTTGAGTTCTAAATATGCCCCCTCCTTCCTTCCCATCCCCCCTTCCCAAGACAGCACACAAACTGATATAGGCTATACATATACAATCATATTAAACATATTTCCATATTAGTCATGTTGTGAAAGAAGAATCAGAACAAAAGGGAAAAAACTACAAGAAAAAAAAAAGGGGGAAATAGTATGTTTCAATCTGCATTCAGACTCCATAGTTCATTCTCTGGATGTGGATAACATTTTCCATCATGAGTCTTTTGGAATTGTCTTAGATCATTGCATTGCTGAGAAGAGCTAAGTCTATCAAAACTGGTCATTGCACAATGTTGTTGTTACTGTGTACAATGTTCTCCTGGTTCTGCTCATTTCACTCAGCATCAGTTCATGTAAGTCTTTCCAGGTTTTTCTGAAATCTGCCTGCTCATCATTTCTTATGAAACAATAGGATTCCTTCACATTTATATTCCACAACTTGCTCAGCCATTCCCCAACTGATGTGCATCCCCCCAATTTCCAATTCTTTGCCGCCACAAAAAGAGCTGCTACAAATATTTTTGTACGTGTGCGTCCTTTTCTGTTTTTTTTTTTTTTTTATCTCTTTGTGATATAGACCAAGAAGTGGTATTGCTGGATCAATGGGTATGCACAGTTTTATAGCCCTTTGGGCATAGTTCCAAATTGCTCTCCAGAATTCTTGGATCAGTTCATATCTCCACCAACAAAGCATTAGTGTCCCAATTTTCCCACATCTTCTCCAGCATTTATCATTTTCCTGTTATGTCATGTTAGCCAATTTGATAAGTGAGATGTGGTACCTCAGAGTTGTTTTATTTTCCATTTCTCTAGTTAATAGTGATTTAGAGCATCCTTTCATATGATTGTAGACAATTCTATTTTTAAGTTGTTTTCTTTAGTCAATTTTTCTGCTTTCTTTTCCAAGTTGTTGACTCTTTTTTCATAATTCTCTTGCATAACTCTCATTTCTTTTCCCAATTTTTCCTCTACCTCTCTTATTTGATTTTTGAAATACTTTTTGAGCTCTTCCAAGAAGACTTTTTAGGCTTGAGATCAATTCATATTACCCTTTAAGGCTTCACATGTCAGAATTTTGACATTATTGTCCTCTCCTGAGTTTGTGTTTGGATCTTCCCTGTCACCATAGTAGCTTTCTATGGTCAGGGCTCTTTTTTTTTTTGTTTGTTTTTTGCTCATTTTAAAAAGTTGAGTTCTTCTCCTGGCGTACAGGGGGGACTGTTCCAAGCTTCTTGCACTGGGGGCCAGGATCCTGGTCACTGGCTTTCTACACCAGGACCTCTGGAGTTGGCAGCTTGCCCACTGTGCTGGGGGTGGCGCAGCCTAGGCATGCCTAGGGTGGTAGTTTTCCTGCTGTGCTGGGGCTGGAGGCCTCACAGCTGGCCTGTTGAGCCAGTACTGAGGGACCATGGGTGCTGATCTGTGCTGTGGCTAAGAGTCTCCTGCTGGCTTGCCTGGAAACTGTCTGTGCTGGACGCTGCTCCTCTTTTACCCAAGTGAGACAGACCTTTCCTGAAGTCCTTCTAACTTAAGCTGGGAAATTGTTTCACTCCATCTTTTTGTGAGTTCTGTCACTCCAGAATCAATTCAGAGGCTTGATTTAACATTATTTCTGAGGTAAACTGGGCAAAGCTCAGGCAATTTCCTGGCTTCTCTTCACCATCTTGGCTCTGCTCCTCTCAACTTGTACTTTGAATCCATAAGTTCTCTACCTGGAGGTATATAGCATTTTTCATCATGAATGGTTTGGAATTGTGAAGGATCATAGCATTGATCAGACTTGCCAAGTGTTTCACAGTTGATTATCTTTACAATATTGTTATTACTCTGTAAATTGTTCTTCTAGTTCTGCTCATCTCATTCTGTATCAGTTCATATAAGTTTTCCCAGGTTTTTTCTGAAACCATTTCCTTCATCATTTCTTATGGCACAAAAGTATTTCAACACATTTCTACACCATAATTTGTTCAGTCATTCCCCAATTGATGGGCATCCCCTCAGTGTCTAATTCTTTGCCACCACAAAAAGATAATATATATATTATGCATATGGTTCCTTTCCCTTTTTCCTTGATCTCTTTGGGGCATAGGCCTTGTAATGGTATTGTTGTGTCAAAGAGTATGCACAGTTCACTAGTTTTTTGGCATAGTTCCAAATTGCTCTCCAGAATGGTTGAACTAGTTCACAACTCCACCAACAATGCATTAGTGTATCCATTTTCCCACATTTCCTCTAGTATTTGTAATTTTCCTCTTCTGTCATCTTAACTAATCTCATGGATGTGAGGAGGTACCTAAGAGTCATTTTAATTTGCATTTTTCTAATTTTTTTGATTTAGAGCATTTTTTTCACATAACTATTGATAGGTTTTATATCTTCCTCTGAAAACTACCTGTTCTTATCCATTGATCATTTATCAATTATAGAATGGCTCTTATTCTTATAAATTTGGCTCAGTTCTCCATCTATTTGAGAAATTAGACCTTTATCAGAGAAACTTGTTGCAGAAGTTTCCCCGCTCCCATTCCATGTTTTTCTTCTAATTTTGGTTCCATTGATTTTATTTGTGCAAAAACTTTTAATTTTATGTGATCAGAATTATCCATTTTATTTCCAGTGAACCTCTCTATCTCTTTTTTGTTATGAACTCTTCTCCTCTCCATACACCTGACAGGTCATTTTTTTCCACACTCCATTAATTTGCTAATGATATAAACATTTATGTTTAAACCATGTACCCATTTGGAGTTTATCCTGGTAAACAGTGTAAGATGCTAGTCTCAACTTAATTTCTTCCAGACTACTTTCCACTTTTCCCAGCAGTTTTTGTGAAGTAGTGAGTTTTTGCCTCAATAGTTGGGATCTTTGTGTTTTTCAAACTCTAGGTTAATGTGACTATTTATTTTCCAATTCAGTTTCTTCAAAAGTTTTTGATTGACTTCCATTTTCATTTAATATTTCTTCTTTTATGTAATTAATATTATGGTTTTTGTGTCCTAGCACACTGTCAGTTTTCATAATGGTATTATACTAACCTGAGGAATTCCTATATTCCTTTCTAGTTCCATTAAACAGCCACCAAAAAGCTATCATATCTAACTTTTCTAAAATTCTATTCAGCTTTTAACTCTTTATTTATTTTTAATTAATACCGTACTTTTGTAGGTATGAAAGGAAGTCCCCAACTTTATAATTTTGGTATAGATTTTCCCTATAATTTGATTAAATTTTCCCCTTAAATACTTAGAAGCTATGCCATTAAATGTAATATGTCAAGAACTGCTATTATTTCATTGTCTGTGGCATCTTTAAACATAATGTAGTTTTTCTATTTCTTTCTTTTTATCTTGTCTATTTTTACTGTCGCGTTATCTGAAATTAAAAAAAAAATCTACTCCTGCTCTTTTGATTTCACAAAGCACAACAGATTTTGTTCCAGCCCCTCATTTTAACTCTTTATGTTTCAAGTGTAAACCTATAAGCAACATATTGATGGATTCTGCTTTCTAATCAGGTCTGCTATCCTCTTCTATTTTATGTGCCAGTCCATTCATTTGCATTCATGGCCAATGTGGCTAATTGTGCATTTCTCTCCATCATATCCTCTTAAGGTTTTTTCTCTTTTTTTCTCCCACAAACCTCTCTATCAAAAAAGTTGGGAAAGGGAAGGAATTTGATTAACATTAGTGATCTGTAACTGCAGAGATCTGATTCTACTCTACTGCCCCTCCTTTATTTCTCGTGCCTAGATGCTGATCATAGATTCTTGCACTTTCCTTATTCCTTTTTAATTCTCCATTTATTATCCATTCTTCAATGTTGAAGTTTGTTTTGCTTCTATTGATTCTCATACTTTACCCTATCCTTGATACATTTATCCCTGATCATTATCCTATATCTTTCTTTCCTTTCATGTCTAAACTCCTTAAGAAAACCATGTACATTTGGTGCCTACTTTTCCTCTCAGTTCAGATAAGGTTGAGGTTCATCTAATAATTGTTTTTCCCCTTCTTTATTTGTTCCCCAATTATAAGAAATAGTAAGTTCCAGCCCTTCTTACTCATTTGTTCTCTAATATATTCTTTTTCCTTCTTCCTTTTTCTTTCCTCTCTTAAAACCATCAGAATGGAATAAAATTGCCACCTGTCTCTGTTTCTCTTGTTTAATTCCTACTGTGACCCTTGAAGTCATTAGGATCATATAGACAAATTTTTTCTTCTCTCTCTCTCTCTCTCTCTCTCCCCCCCCATGTGAATGCTTCATCATAATTTAGCACCTTCTAATTGCTCAAATCTTTCTAGATTTCTTTTGACTCCTGTGTTTACATTTTGAAATTTCTACTCTGGTCTTGTCTTTTAATCAAGAATACTTGAAAGTTCTATACTCTTTTGAAGATCTATCTTTTCCCATGTAGGAATATATTCCATCTTAAGTTATACTTGGCTCTAAGGCTTTATATTTTGCCTTTCAGAATATCATATTCCAAGATTTTCTTTTCTTGATAAGTGTAGATTCCAGGTCTTGTGTGATTCTCACAGTGGTTCTTTGTTACTTGAACTCTTTCCCCCCTGGCTCTTTGCATTATTTTTTCTTTCACCTGGAAGCTCTTAGTTTTGGCCATATTTCTGGGAGTTTTCATTTTTTTCTGGATGTTACTGATAGACTCTTTCTATATCCACTTTGCCTTATGACTCTAATAGGTCTAGACAGTTTCCATTTATGATTTCTTGAAATTTTGTATCTGTACTGCTTTTTTTGGGGGGGGGTTGTAGAGAGATGTCAAGATGAATAATAAATTATCTTTCCTTTATCTGTTTTTTAGGTGAGATGTTTCTGATAGTAGATACCTCACATTTTCTTATTTTTCTCAATCTTTTGAGTTTGTTCTAATATCTCTTGTTGCCTCATGAAGTCTTTGAGTTATCTTTGCTCCATTCTAATTTTCACAGTTTTCTACTTTTGCAAAATTTCCTATCTTTTGTTATAAACTGTTTATTCTCCTTCTAATTCTTTCCTCCTAAGTTCTCTTGTTTCATTTTTTCAACAGTCTTATGACTAAACCATTTTTTTCCCCTCTGAGGCTCTGCTTTTAGTTCTTATGAATATTCTCTTTTTCTGAGTTTATCTCTTCAGAATCTCTTGACTCATATTTCTTCATAGGGTTTTGTGTCTCCTGATTACTTATATCTATAGCTTCAGTTCCTGATTTGAGACTATGTTAAGGATGGATTCCACCCTTTTCCAAAATCTCAAGTGGGGTAGTAAGGTCCAATTTGTTCATAATACATATTTCCTGGGTTCCTGACACTGGCTTCCACCTCCTCTGGTATATCTATGCTCAGAGTACGGACAGATTTTAGTGTCCCTGGTCAGAGTTTTCTGCTTTTCTTGTCCCCCTTCAGTGTTCCTGATTGGGACATCATTATCTTTTGCCCTCCTAGCGCCAGGATGTCCTTTGTTGGAATGTTACATCTTCCATCCTTGTAGGACATTCCCAGTTGGGGTGCTACCACCAGCTTTTTTCCCTTCTGGGGTTTTCCCTATCAGGGTAAGCTTCCTTCCCTGGTTGGGGTACTGTGGAGGTCTTCCTTACCATCTTAAAGTTTGCCAGTCAGTCTGGTTTACCTGTGTTCTTGATGATTTTTCTGGCAAGAACCCCTACTTTTAGTACCTGCAACTTCTGACTGTCTTTTTGTGTAGACCTGGACTGACTGGAGGAGTTTACTGGATCTTTTTCTTGGGATTCTATGGTCATTGTTTAACATAGTGTACCATGTGGGTTGGTATTGACCTTAAGGAGACAGTGCTTTAGGCTCCTCTGTAACCTTTCATGTGACCGTCTTAACTGAAGTCGTACTTTATACTTTTAAAAGTACTTTTGGGGCAGCTAGGTTGCACAGTGGATACAGCACTAGCCCTGGAGTCAGGAAGACCTGAGTTTAAATCTGGCCACAGATATTTATTAGCTGTGTGACCTTGGACAAGTCACTTAGCCTCAATTGCCTCAAAAAACAAAAAAACACACTTTTATGTCCATTATCTGGAAGACTAGAGGTCAATGGTGTAGTGCAGATTCCCCACCCCTGGTGTAATGGCTAGTCTTGGCATCAAGAAGACCTGAATTCAAGTCCTGTCTCTTTCACATGCTACTTGTGTGACCATAGCCAAGTTCCATTGTCCTCAGGCAACTCCCTAAGACTAAATTATAGAAAAGTTGTTGATCTACACAGACAGAGAGACTTTTCACAGCAGGAGTTCCTTCTAGAATGACACCAAAAAAAAAAAAAATCACAGGTCCAGACCGCTCCTCCTTTCCCCTCAACCTTCTTGAATCTGTAAATTAGGAATTAACTGCCTCAGGGATATGCTATCTCTAGTTTAGTTTCCATGTGAGGATTTTGCTTGGGAGGGAAACATGCCTAGTACTTAAACAGGTGAGAAATTGTGTTTATCCAGTTTTATCCAAGTGTTATATGGTGGTATGATTTTAAAAACAGATTTAAGTTTATTTCCACAGGAACTTTTTGTCCCCTGAAATTATTTTTGGGAAAATAAAATGACAGAAGTTTCAGAACCCTCTAAAATAAATTGCTATTGTTCTTTAATTGTTTCCAACTCTCTGTGACCCCATTTGGGGGTTTTCTCAGCAAAGATACTGGAGTGGTTTGCCATTTCCTTCTCCAGCTAGTTTTACAGATGAGGAACTGAGGCAAACAGGGTTAAGTGACAGGTAGGATGTGTCTCAGGCTGCATTTGAAGTCAGGAAGAGGAGTTTTCTTGATTCCAGGCTCAGCACTCTATCCACTGCACCACCTAGCTGCCCACTAAAATAAAGTACAATAATGAAATTGCAGATTGGGATTTAAAAAAGAACACATATTACAGAATATAACATTCTGGTAGAGACAAAGAAAACAAATTCTTTAATTAAAAGAAAAGGAAATTATGAAAAGAAAAAAGTGGTAAATGAGTAAGAATTATTAGCTACATTTTACAGATGCCCAAACATACAAAAAGATTAAATTACTTCCTTAAAGTTAGTATTGTAATTTGGAGCCAGGATTTTATGACCTCTAATTCTGTGCTCTCCTTGTCACAACACAAAATTTCCTCACAGATCTTGCAATGTTTCCCAGAGATCGTATGATTTATCCTGATGATAATTAATGAGATAAGTGAGGAAAGGGAGGGTTTTTAATGTTTCCCCCACACATACACCTTTAATTTATGATAAGATTGAAGTTCAGTGAGCAGTTCAGGGTCAAAGAAGGGAAACAAATCTAGAATCCCCATTTTCTGCTTTTCAGAGTACCTACTACTCTACCTGGGCAGCTAGGTGGCATAGTGGATAGAGTACCAGGTCTGGGGTCAGGAAGACCTGAGTTCAAATCTGACCTCAGATACTTAATACTTGCATCCTTAACCCAGTTTGCCTCAATTTCCTCATCTGTAATCACTTCAGTATCTTGGCCAAGAAAACCCCAAATGGGGTCATGAAGAATCAGATGTAACTGAAACGACTGAACAACAATATTATTCTACCCAGTAGAAAGTTTTGTTTCCAGTGGTCAGTTATGAGGAAATCCAGAAACTTACTCTCTTAGAGAGTATTAATATCAAACTAGAATCAGAAAAGAAGGAAAGAGGGATGAATTGGAGCCATGGAGCAAGTAAGAGTAAGAAAGGATGCAGTGAAGTGTATCATTGTAATTCTTTCCCTGTAAGAAGCTCATTATTTTCTATTCGGTTCCAGTTTTATCTGTTTTAAGTGTGGAATGAAGTAGACAACAAAGTTTACAACGTCATCTGGGCTTTCATGATGTTCCTCATCTTCCGTTCCTGAAGTGTTTTTGCATAAGAGAAACTTCCTGTCTGTATTTTTGGTGCATAATTCACCCTGGTTGCCTAAGTATTTGTATCCATGTTGGACTGACTCATGCTGCTTTTCAGATGCCACGAACAGTAGTAATGACTGGTGTGTGGAATTAGACCAGAATGGAAATTCCAGAGACTTTCATGGAACCTGAAATGGAATAAAGAGTGGGAAAGCAATCTCATAGTCAGGTGACCTGAACCTAAGTCCCAGCTTTCCATCTGGACCAAACCCCTCCTCCCCCACTTAGGTTGTGTGACTAGCTGCTCTTAACCTAAATTATTCTTAGAGGGCAGTATGGTGCAGGGGAAAGAAGCCATTGGGTTAAGAGAGCCTGAGTTCAAATTCTGCTTCTGATGCTGATCACCTATGTGATTTTGGGCAAGTCACTTAATTTCATCTCTCTGAAATCCTTTCCAACTTTTGTTCCTGTGGTCTCTAAAATAGCTGTCTGATCTACCTCCCAGGGTTGTTGTGAGGATCAAATGAAAAAGGGGGTCATAAATTGGAAGGTGCTATGCAAATCTAAGGTATTCTTTTTTTTTTTTTGTCCTCAGGTTCCTTTGCCTCTTTATGACTCTGTTCACAAACTAGTTGGAGAAGAGAAGCCTGAATCAGAGAGCTATTTGTAAGGATGAACTAAAAAAGAGAAAGAAAAAGAAGATAGGGCTGGAGGGAAAAAATAAAGGAGGAAGAAAAACCTTTCTGAGAAAACCTCCAAGAACCACGTAATGCACATCCTTATGCCTTTTGCTCACTGCTGTCTTGCTGACTTTTAAAGTTGAAATGCATTTCTGACTCAGAGCATCAGCTCTACAGGCACTGGGGCCAAGGCACCCATGGCCAAGGAAGTCACTGGGGCCAAGGCACAGTGAAACAGCTGACTCATGGCTCTGCACCTTTGCTGCAATTACAAACATTGTCATCTCATCTGGAATTAGGTGGGGTGGTGATTGGGTATGAAATACACATTTGGGAGCAGCTTTGACGAAGTTTAATAAAATACATAAGCCGGGGCGTTTCTCCAAATTCTGTAGTTAGGGTTGTGAGGGCAGAGTTGGCAATTCCCCTCAACTTAATAAACTCCCATTCATTAACTTAATAAAAATAATTTGCCCGTTATAAATTAATTAGTAGATTTAAACAATAAATAGATTAACTATTTATTAGACTAAGTCATGACAAGAATAATAATAGCTAACATTTATATAACACTTACTATGTGCCAGGCACTGTGCTAAGCTCTGTACAATTATTATCTCAATTGATCCTCACAATGACTCTGGGAGGTAGGTGCTATTATTTTCTTCATTTTACAGATGAAGAAACTGAGGCAAATAGAGGTTAAGTGACTTACCCATGCTCACACAGGTAGGAACTATCTGAGGCTAGAATTGAACCCGAGTCTTCCTGACCTTTGGCAGGGCACTCTATCTACTACACCACCTAGCTTACTAATAGCCTAGGCTAATAATATTTTAGTAAATAATAACATGATACATATACATATTAAACAAACAAAATATTTGTTAAACTACTTAAAATATTAGGGGAAAATATTGCCACAAAGAATTCACAAACACTTCTGGTAATCCCACTGCCTCCACAAAATCTATCTTCTTTCTTCTCTACCCAACCCTTTCCTATCCATTGTATCTTAGAGAAATTGACTCCAAATCCACTTCCTCTAAGAAGTCACCCTGGACCCCTCACTGATCCATCTCCTGTTTCCCTCCTCCACGCTCATCTATTAAATTACCTTTTGTTTTGTTGTTCTCAAGGGCCTCAGTGTAGTTGTGCTTGTTTTGTCCCCAAAATAGACTATAAGCTCCCCAAGAGCATGGGTCAAATCTCATGATCTTTTCTCTCTCTATTCTACTCCTTGTCCAGTTATTGGCAGCTTGAGTTCCATAGCTAGAGTGCTGTACTTGGAGTCCTGAAGATTTGAGTTCAAATATTTTCTCAGAAACTCCTTAGCTGTGTGACTCAGACATGTCACTTAATTTCTGTTTGCCTTAGTTTCCTCATCTTTAAAATGAGGGCATTGGGATCCAAGACAATCCCAGAGAACTAATTATGGCTTGCATACTATCTACCTCCAGAGAAAGAACTGATAATGATTGAATACAGACTGAAGCATGCTATTTTTCACTCTTTCATTTTTTTTTCTTTTATTCGAATCTTCGTATACAAAACGATTAATATGGAAATGTTTTACTTGGTTGCACATGTATAACCTATGTCTGATTGTTTACTGTTTCAGGGAGGGGGGGAGGGACAGAGGGATAGAATTTGGAACTCAAAACTTTAAATAAAAATGTTTTTAAAATGAGGGCAGATTAAAGGTCTCTCAGATCCTTTCTAGCTCTAAATCTGTGATCTGTATTTATTTTCCTTAATCTATTCCAGCTACTTGTGTCATTCATTTCCAAGCTATACCAACCAAATGCCCTCCAAGCCAAAGTCTGAGGGTGAACATGAAATAAAAGCTCACAGGGAGTATATGTATGAAGGAGCCAGGAGTTCCAGATACTGAGCTAATTAATTAAGATTGCCCATTGCACCACCAGTCAAAAATGACTTTGCTGATAGAATCTCCTATTAGATGACACAACCGGATGTTTCTATTGCATGGTTGCTATTTGTCACATGCTTCCTGAACAGGTTTCCAGGTAACCTTAATGGCTGTGCTTCTGGGGAAGGAGGAGTAGAAAATAGCTCACCTCTTCAGTAAGTGGTTTTAAAAATATAACAGCATTTAAAAAGCTTTTAAAAGGCAATGTTGCTCTTCTTGCTATCCAGATTGGGCCATGTTTGCTTTGTGATAGCAGCCCACATGATGCCTGATTACAACAGAATATGGATTTAAGAGGACTAACCCCAGTTGGGAGATTGATTCCCCCCCTCCCCTTTCTTCTTCAGGGCTTTGTATAAAGGGATAAGAAGGGGAAGGAATTATTTTGTGAAGCAGGGGGTCAGTGAGGTTTATCATTTCTACCTCAGTCATTCATTTCCATGTAAGGCTAAACAATTCCATGACTAACCAGTGCTCTCAAACCACGGAATTGAGCAACTCATGTCTGAACTCCTAAGGCAACAAGGGTTTCAGTGGGTGACAAGTCGAGCTATAACAGGCTCTAACATCTCAGAGGTATACAGGAGCCAGCTCCAACAAGCTCTTAAGAGCCATTGTTAGATTTTTAGTGTGAGATTTACACCTCAGCAATCTGCCAAAAGGCTATGCAAATCATGGCTTGATTTAATGTTTATTGATTGCCTAGACTTGAGAAAATGATGGAGAAAATGTTAATAACGCAAATTAAACTTAAAAGTTTGTTGGGCTTTTTGGAGAGCAGATTGTTAAACATATAAAAACAAACCCCTGTTCATCCCTTCCAATTCCTTGACCTTGAAATGTGTAGGGACAATTTCCTAGGATCTCCTACAGAGTTTCCTTCCCCTTGGCCACAATCTGGATGTGATGAACAATTCTAAAAGCCCTGGCTTGACTAAGTAGATAACATGGGTAGAGCTGAGCTGAACGAGGGGAAATCTACAGGGAATTATCCTCCTTGGTCAGATCTCAGGGTTTCCTTCCTCCAGAGTATTAGGTAAGAGTTTTATGATGACAACATTCATAAACCCTGTGATTTATTCCCTTCAGTTGTAGGGTGAGGAAGGGGAGGAGTAAAAGCTTAATATAGAAGATTGTTGTCATGGAAAGGGCATTGAATTTGGAGTGAGAAGACCCAGGTCTGAATCCCATCTCTGCTGATGACTGAATTTCAGCAGGCCATTGAACTTCTCTGGGCCTCATTTGTAAAAGGTGGAGTTGGCCTCATTGACCTCAAAAATTCCTTGCAGCTCCAGGTCTGTGATCTTGTGTTCTTCCAGAGCCATTTGTAAAATGGGGTTAATAACAGTCATACTACCTAACTCAGTTATTATACTGCTGTTGATAGACATGTCCTAATATATATGATAATAATGGTAACTCCCATTTATATCACCTCACCATTTATTTATAAAATAGTGTTTATATTACATTTATATTTATAAAAACACAATGGTCCCATGAGGCATATAGGTAGGTCCCAATATTTATCATTCCTATTTTAGACACAAGAAACTGAAGTTCAGAGTTAAAGAGTTGACTCACAGCCGAAGGTTGAAGTTGGAATTTGAACCCAGGTCTTCTCACTCCCCAGCTCAGTGTTCTTTTTGCTTGGTGTACCTCTATTTCTTGGGAAATGCTATGCTTAGTATGGGAGATCCTGACCCTTGGGAAGTCTATCCAGCTGCTAAATCACCAACTAATTTTCATAAGGCACCTAAGAAATGGTACACTCTTAGACAGGCATGATCTAGACAATTGCCATTTTCTACCAATTCCATATTGTGTCTGTCGTTTGTATGATTAGGCATTTTCTTGAGCTTCTTTGCACTGGTGCAGGAGGTAAGGGTGAGGATGGATAGGGGACCATTGTTTTCCCCAGTACCCCCTTAGAAGCAGCAAATAGCTTGCATTTGTGTTAAATATTCTTATAATTTAGAATTAAATATTCTAAATATACTTAAAGACATATCTCCATCTTTAAGGAATCATCATCACATTCAGTTTTGTAGGATTCTGGTCGACTTGAATGAATGAACGAAAACGCATTTATTAAGTGCCTACTATGTGCCAAATACCTAAGTACTAATCACCATATGATTGTAAAATTCTTTGAAGATAAATTACAAAGAAAGCTCTAATGAATGATTTTATTTGTATAGTGTGCATGTAGATGGAACAGAGACATTTTCATAGGCATTCATCAGTTTGCTCAAAAGCACCAGAGATATAAAATAGTCATGGAAACCAAAAGGATTCCTCATTTGGCTATAGAAATATAACACCATCTGCTTTCATAAAGCTCAATCTCAAACGACTAGATTCCCCAGCCCCCTTTAACAGGAAACTGAGGTGGTGTGTAGCCACAGAGGACATCAGAGGCAAAACAGGGATGGAAAAAGGCCAAATTTTATGAGCCTTTTACCCAATGAACCACATCTCTTTCAAGAAGACCGTAGCTCAATACATTTTTGTTGAATTGAGCTGTATGGTAAAACAAAAACAAAATAAAAATTCACATGACTGGATGTTATGTAAGAGTCTTTCGATGGGAGCTATGCAAAGGAGATGTATTGAGGTGATCCTGCTGGATTCATGGTGGATTATCCCCACCTGCATGGGGCCCAGGGCTGATCCTCTGAATCATAATGGTTGGTTGTGGGGTTAGATTGCAGCTGAGACTATATATCACCTGTTGCATCCAGTTACCAAGCAGAGGTGGGGCTATATACTCAGTACAGAAGGCTTTCCAAAGGGACTATGGAGTGGGTGGACTTCAGAATGTACCAAACATTCATTTACTGGGCCTGGATAATGGATGTATTTAGTTTAAGATTTGCATACATTGACCTTCGGACCTTGAGCCTGTAGGCAGACAGACAACTCTTAATGAGGGACACATGCAACAGAAACCCAACCAACTCTACAGGGCCTCTTAAGAGTAGGAGCTTGGGCAGGTCAAACCAAACTGATATGCATGTAATCCTCTCCTTTACCCTCCCCCCACCACAAGAGGTCAACAATCTAGGGCCTTATCAGACCAGGAGGGCAAAGGAATTTCAAAGGCCACATGGAACACACCCAGCTTTGGCCCCAGAGATTCAAATCAGGGTTGAGAAACTCGTACAGCAGGCTCCAGTGTGTACAGGGCTTAAAGTTAGCCAGAGTTCTTAATCCTTTACTTTGATGAACCCCAAGTTTATTCAAGCAGTTTAGAAACAGAAAATTTTTTATACTGTACCAATTACACATGCAGGGAAAAAAAAAGAGAGAAAGAAAGAAAACCCTCAATCAGGAACTCAGAAGCTCTATTCTCAAACGGTGTTGACTTCCAGTTTTTGGATGATGCATTCCTAATCCCAATGTATATTTTTCCTGTCTTCCCATTAGTTTCCTCTTTTACTTGTAACATCCATGTGTCAGGTTGGAGAGTATTTGATCTTCAAGGTCTTTAATGGGTCAATTTTATGTAGTACTTTTCAAGTTACAAAGATTTGAACTCAGCTCCTGATTCCAAGCCCAGCGCTCTATCTACTGTGATACAGAGCTACCCTGGAGTCAGGAAGACCTGAGTTCAAATTTGACCTCAGACACTTACTAGTTGTGTGACCCTGAGCAAGTCACTAGACCCTATTTGTCTCAATCTCCTCAAATATAAAATGAAGATAATAATAGCACAGGGTTTTTGTGAAGATCAAATGGCACAATATAAGTGAAAGCACTTGATCAAAGGCTGGAAGATAGAAAGTATTTTTTTTTTAAACCCAGCCTATATTTGAGTCACTACATGCTAACAGATGTTCACTTGACATGCTTCCTTTCTATTCCTATCAGTTTTACATATTCTATTCCTTCTATTTATGTCAAGGTTTGCGTTAGAATCTTATAAGTTTAAAATGGTTCTGTCACCACTGACTCACGAGTGACTCAGCAGTTGAAAATTATGAGTCAGCTAAAACTCAGGAGAAGTGTCTTCTCACAGCTCCCAGGCTGGTGTCACACTTATGTGAAGTAAAACTGGAAAGTAGCAAGTGCTGTGGGACTCCAGCCTATGGAATTACCTTCTGTAATTCAATTCTCTGTTCAGTTCTGGGCACCACATCTTGGGACGAATGTTCATAAAGTGGGTCTCCCCCAAAGGAGGTCATACCAAGTAGCAAAGAGACCAGAGATCACTCTGAAGCAGGTTGGACTGAAGGAACCTGGAAGGTTTGGTTGGAGGAAGAGAAGATTTATAGGAGACATAGAGTTGTCTTCCAGCATTTGAAGGATTGTCACCTCAAGAGGGTTGGAGTTGTTCTGTTTGACCCCAGAGAGCTATACAAATGAGGAATGAACTGCCTTTTTAGATAGTGAGTTCCTCATCTTGGGAGATGTTTAAGCAGAAGTTCAATAAGCATGTGTCAGGCAATATTGTAGATATGATTTCTGCTCAGGTTGAAGTTGGAATAGATTACCTTTGAAATCTCTTTTGATCCTGAGATTCTCTGAACCATCTCTCAAGTGACTATTATGTATAAGAGAAGAGGGAGATACAAAGATAAGGAAGCCATGGTTCCTGCCCACAAGGATCTTACAATCTAGTATAACCTACAGGATACTAATTAATTTTTTTGTCTTCTGTAGATCTAAACCCAATTCCAGTTCAAGACAATAAATACTTAAGCTGTAGGTCACGGAGAAAATAACTCAGAAAATGGTAGCTCATAAGAATCATAAGTATTTATGGAAGTGGCTACAGAGAGCACTTTTGAATCTAAGGACCAAATGACCTGTAATTATCCTAGAAAACATGAATAATCATAACCTTAGCAGGCATTTGGAAGGCAGAATAAAGGAAGGCAGTGAATGATTTGAGCCTATGGTTTAAAAACAATACCTTGCCTTGCTTTTTCAAAGGTCTTGCTGACAATAGATACTTTCCACCCACTTATTGAAGTTCCCTGGCCTGGAAGGCTTGAACACCTGCTGGAAGTCCAAGTCAAAAGCAAATTCCTTAAGCCCTGGTCATTATCAGCTGTCATGTTTCTATTGTGATTGGCATTTTTGCAAACCAGAGATTCAAGTCTGCTTATTAACCCTCTAGTGTCTCCTTGGCTAGTAGCTCAAAACAGAGTCATACAGGCTAAGTAAGTTAGTTTTACTTGTGTTTCCTTGCTGTAGCTACTTATAAATTCTGACTTTCAGTTTACCACACCCACTGGATTCTAAATACTTGGGAAAAAATCCAAGTTGAATGGCAAGAAATGGAGTTTGAATTCATCCAGAATTACAGTCAATCCTTTTGTTTCATGGCTGTGGTGAAATGACCATTAATGTCATGTGAGGTCAGAATCCGGGATTTAAGCTGTATGTCAAATTTAAGGAAAGACATGGAGTGGCCTGTTTTGGGTCTTGGACTATGACTTCCCCTTAAGAAGGGCATTCACAGAAAGTCTTTCCAGCTTAAAGTCTAGGATCCTTCTATGAAAGCAGAGTTGATGCTTGGAATCTGGTGAGGTGAAGAAATACAGAGCAGGGGACAAGAGCTGGCTACAGGATGAGACCACAGAATGAGGGGGATGGGAAACTAGGTGAGAAGGGAAAAGTGGTTTGAGCCCAGGCAAAGGCATTAAACAGGGGCAACTAGGTAGTGCAGTGGATAGAGTGCCGGGTTTGGAGTCAGAAAGACCTGAGCCAAAATCCAGCCTTAGAAACTTCCTAGCTTCCTGACCTTGGGCAAGTCACTTAACCTCTGCCACTGGAGAAAAAAATGGCAAACCACTCCAGTATCTTTGCCAATGGGTAATAAAGAGTCAGCCTTGACTGAAACAGCTGAACAACAAAAGCATTAACACAGGCAGAGGAGGCTTTATTTTTTTGGGTTTCTTCCCACTGGGGCCTGGCCAAGAGCAGTGGAACAAATGCTCTTCTTTGTCTCTACCTGTTAAATTCTTCTCTTCCTTCAAAACCTGCCTAAGGTACATTTTCTTCTTGAAGCCCTCCTTGAATTTCCCTAATGGAAGCTCTCTCTCTTTCTTCAAATTTTCTAAGCACTGACTTTTCCTTGTATCTATTTCAGTGTGTGTGTGTGCGCGCGCGCGCGCGCGCGTGTGTGTGTGTGTGTGTGTGTGTGTGTGTGTGTGTGTGTGTCTAGGAATCCCGTAGAGCATGCTCACAGTTGCCATTTCTAGTTCTGGCCAACCGCAAGGAAGATCTTGAGAGTCTGCTTACACAGGTGCTTGTATTTTGAAATGATTATGAGTCCCCTTATTGGCTAGAAGATCTGATGATCTAGCAGAAATTTGAAAGGGAACCGCCTGTCCACTCACTCTCTCTTCCCTTCTGGCTGCAAATCATGTCAGAACTATTTCTAGATGCTTGGGAAGAGGAGTGTGGGAAGAAGGGTAGCTTGTTTTTACTACTCACCCCAACCTCCATGTGGTTGGGAGCACATGGCATCTCAAGCACTTGTCCTACTTAGGGAGGCTGAGACTGGGTTTAGGCTTCTTTGTATTCGTTCTTGATTTTGGTGAACTAGTCTCTAGACCATGATGGATGTGTCTAGGCTTAGAGGTGACCTCATGAATTTGAGAGGTCTGGAGGTCCCATCCAGATGGAGCTGAATGGCAGCAGGGAAAGAGTACCCAGCAATGAACTGCTCCAGTGTTCTTGGAGAAGACAGCTGCTCTGACAAGAGGCTTGGCTCAAGCCCGTCTATTTTACCAGCAGACGCGTCCTGGGAGTTGTTCACATTGCAAAGTGCCAAGGTGAAATGAGAATGCCTAATTAGCAGTCCTGAAAACTGCTTTATGTTCTGATGAAGATTAAGTATCAGATTCTTAGCACATTATGACAGTAGTAATAAATTAAGTTATTAAATCCTGTCTTAAGGTTGTTTTTGTCAAATGCACACTTAGGAGTTTCTTAAATTTAGAATTTTCTTTTGTGCAGAGGAACAAACTACCTGTCCCATACATGATTTATATTGTACATTGAGTACCTTTTTACACCCTACCCCCGGTTTTGGGGGAGAAACCCTAGACATGAGCCATAACCTACTAAGATTTAAGTAGAAGCATCCTCAGGATGCTGGGGTGGAGAGTGGATTAATGAGTTTAAGAATGTCAGGACAGGAAGCTTAACCCCTCTCATTAGAGGCAGACTCCCCTGGGACTGAACCTGGTCCAACTGCATGCCTGATTTCAAATTAGGAAGGAGTGAGTGATTCAGCTCCTTGATCCAGCAATGATTTCTCTAAGTTAGACAAAATAATCTGCGTCTACTCATTACTTATGGATTTGTTTATCCCCTCCATATATATAAATGTATGTATACACACATATATCCACACACACATATGTATACACATACATATATCCATATACATATATAGTCCCATATATATCTATATCTATATATACTCCTTGAGGGTATAGTCTATACTTTATTTAATCTCTAAGCTAAGTACATACCTTCAATAACAATTCAACAAACTGTCTATTTGGTACTTACCATGTTCAAGGGGGTGATCAGTTGGTAAATGGTTGGTGTCACATAAATGGTCTGTTGAACTGAATGACACTGAACATAGCTCTAATCAAGTTGTGACCATATTTACATGGAGCAGCCAGGTATTGAAGCAGATAGAGCATCAGGCCTGGAGTCAGGAGGACTACCCTTCCTGAGTTCAAATCTGGCCTCAGACACTAACTCTGTGACCCTGGGCAAGTCACTTAACCCTGTTTGCCTCAGTTTCCACATCTGTAAAATGAACTGGAGAAGGAAATGGCAAAACACTGCAATATCTTTGCCAAGAAAACCCCAAATGGGGTCAGGAAGAATTGGACACAACTGAACAACAACAAAATGCTTTGACTTTTCATATCACTGCTCTCCTATTTTAGCATAAATCGGCCTTTTGGTGGGGGAAGTGCTTACAAAAATGTCTTCACTAATGTAAACAACTTTCCTAGTAAATGAGATCAGATAAGACAGATAAGGGCATCAATAAATATTTATTAAAGCATTAATCACCAAACATATGTACACATATGTGTACTTGTGTTATGGCTAACATCCAGAAACCTATAATATCTCCATAAAGAAATAGAACACTCATAATGTGTGTGTGTGTGTGTGTGTGTGTGTGTTTAAACCTTCTCATGGTTTGTTTGTTGAACAGATAAACACTGGAGGAAGTTAAGAAAATAAGGCAGTGATAAATTGTGCGTATGTTTAGTTCTCTGTTGCCGAGTTTCTTTTAAAACATCATACACTTACAATCATACACCATACTTTTGTTAGACCAAGAGCCAAAGGTGAAAGGGCTAAATGCTGGATTGTGCCTGGTTGTGACAAGAATCAGGTCATAGCCAGAACCCCAAATGACTAAGAATAGAAAAGAAAATAATTCAAGCTGTAATATGATCATTATTTGGAGAATATAAAATTTGCTCTTTGCCTTTGAAAACAATTTCTTCACTGCAAAGAATAAATGGCACATAATCGACTTTAGTATTAAAGCTTCATTTTCATTGGTATGGTCACATACACCTTGCATTGATGTAACCCTCCCCACCCCCCAGGCCTTCATATATAGTTTCATGAGGGGCTGTGGCTAAAAAGATTCATGCTCTGGCATCACCAGTTTTCTGCTGATGACTTTCTCTGTGCTTAGCCAGACTGTTTAATAGATAATAGACTCTGGGTCAGCTGCTTGTACTGCACTTGAAGTCTTTCCAGGTTGGTGGTGCAATGGATAGAGTGCAGAGCTTGGAATCAGGAAGACTCATCTTCCTGAGTTCAAACCCAGCCTCAGACACTTACTAGCTGTATGACCCTGGGCAAGTCATTTAACCCTGTTTGCCTCAGTTTCCTCATCTGTAAAATGAACTGGAGAAAGAAATGGCAAACCACTGCGGTATCTTTGCCAAAAAAACCTCAAATAGGGTCATGAAGAGTTGGACACGACTGAAATGACTGAACAACAAGAGTAACACTCGATAAAGTTTGCATTCCGCCAGAGAACCCAAGATCAGCTTTGAACCAAGATGAAGCTTTAGAAGAGGATTTGAGCAGAGGAACATGGAGCTTAGTTGTAGTGATGTCACTTTTTCCTGTTTGTACCTGGGAGTTGGATAACCAAAGGTAGAGAAATATGAAAGTTGTCAAGGCTTTGAGGAGAGCTGGTCACCAAACCATTTATCCTGGAAGGACCAGCCTAGGTAAGCTTTTCACTCATTGCTGATCTCTGGATTATTTCTGTTCTTGGCAATATTTGTCATGCTGAGGGGTTAGAATGGTATTTTTTACTTTGGGAAGAATTGTTTAAAACAGGTTTTAGTTAACTCAATCCATCTCAAGGCATTCTGTGATTTGACCATATTCCATTTTTCCAACTTTCTCTTTATTCTGGCTACAGAACATCTTGAAATGCTTTGGCCTCATTTTGACTTTTAGCTAGGTAGAAAATGAACTGGTGGGGGCCTGTCCTACATGTATTACACCTTTACATCTGTTCTCCTTTCAAAGAAAAGTGGAGTCCTCTCATTTTACAGTTCCCTGCATGCCATGTTTATTTTGTTTTCTTCAATTTTCCTCTTTATTATGAACTTACTCATCAAACATTCCAATATATAATACACAAATATTCCAATATATAAAAAACAAAAGAATACTTTAAAATTATGAAATTGTGAAATTCTGTTAACTTACAATGTTTCTAAAATAGTAGTAGTAAACAAAATTACCATGTGTTCTGTCCCATCCTGAATTGTTTGTTTTACTCTCTGCATTAAAAAGGGGAAAAAAAGTTTTATTGATTTTCTTCCTTTCTTTTATTTATTTATTTTTTGGTGCATTTCTGTTACTTTCCACTAACTCACGTACCACCCCCCACCCAGTAGAAGCCATCCGTTATAGGAAATAAGTATAGTCAGCAAAATGAATCAATACATTTGCAACAACCAAAAATGTTGCATACAAAATTCATGTTTGAAATTCCCAGTTATGATTCCACAGAGCAATAGAGTTCCAAAATTCAACCTCTGGAAACATCACAATGAAGTTTCCCTGGAATTTCTTGTAGTTTTTCAAAAGGAGGAGTGGTAGCTTTAAGCCTTGTCCTAACAAGGAAGAAACTCAGCCTTCCTTTACTTCATTGAAACCAATGTCCTTTCACACACAGTCTTGCCCCAGACAGGGAACATTTAGAGAAGCTCAACTGTACATGAAGTTCTGGAAGCTCTGTTAGGATTAAGTTTGACCTTTAGCTGAGGAAGCAGTTGTACTGGGAGATTCTGACCTATTTTCTCCGTACGTGTATAGTGTTGCGCCTCTAAGGAAAATAGTGGCAGCTTCCCAAGCGAACGCTAGGTCAGAGTCTAAATATCCTCAGAGAACTTTCCTTCAATCATTAGTGGAATTCTCTCTACACACACATTAGCACAAACCCTAAGACTTCCATTAAAGGGAAGAGATTCCTTTTAAAGGAAAATGAGGAATCTGTTTTAAAGGTGAAAACATAGTCGTCATCAGTGAAGAAATAATGGGGAAAAATACTTCTCAAACATTTATTCTTGTGTGTGTTGAACAGTCTAAAAGGTAGATTTGGTTCTATTGAGGAACAGCTCAAAATTCCTAGAGAAGAAAGATGTCTGAATTTAGAGTCAGAGCAACTGAGTTCAGATCCTGACTTTGCTTTTAATTATCTATATGACTTTGTATTTAACTCCTTACCTCTTAGTTTCTTCAGCTAAAAGAAAAAAAATGGAGGTATAAAATGGAGGAAAGCACAAAGGGAGGGTTGGGACATAGAATCTTTAAAGTCTTTCTTCCTCTCCTCTATTTCCTTACTCTAAATGCCATATTATTCTAAATCTTACAGACGAAAATTCTAGTTTTAAATGTGCAATGAATAAACATTTGTTAACTTCTGGCTAGAATTAAGTTTCTGGAGATTCATAATTGATAGAATTTCCCATGTTTAACATCTCTCTGTATATTGTCAGTTCTGTCAATGTATGTTGATATACTTTGAGCTTGTTTACTTTACCTTTGCTTATGGCGGCTAAGTGGTGCAGTAGATAGAGCTCTGGACCTGGGGTTAGGAAGACCTGAGTTCAAATTTGGCCTCAGACACTTATTAGCTGTGTGACCCTGGGCAAGTCTACCTCAGTTTCCTGATCTGTAAAATGAGCTAGAGAAGAAAATGGCAAACCACTCCAGTATCTTTGCCAAGAAAACCCCAAAAAGGGTCACAAAGAATTGACCGAGACTGAAAATGACTAAACAATAACAACATGGTACTCTTGTCAACCGAAGCACTGTCCTCTCAGACAAACATTTGCACAGGTTTTTGGGTTTTTTTTTCTGATTGACAATATAAGTGGTACAATCAATATCTAATATTTTTAACACTGCCTCTCCCTATCCCCAAGTAAGTTGGGCCAGTTTCTCCTTAAAAGGTATTGAAACCATCCTTGGTATTTGATTGCCTCGGGGGACTAAGGTTCAGTTTATTGACATAGCTTCCTGGTCACCTGATACAAAATAATCAAGACACTTAACTTCTTCCTGAGACTTCATTCCGCACACCAAGCAGTATGATCAAGACTGGAAACTTAACCGAATCAGTATTTTATCCAGAGGACAGGCTTGAGTCAAATTTCTGGCCTACAAAATTAATTTCTGCCATACTTATTTGGTTTCTGATCAGATTCTTTTATGTGTTTTCATACACCCTTTACCAGTAACATCATAAATAATTCTGCTCAAAATCAGGTAAGTCAATAGGGATTTTTCAAATCCAGAAGGGTTCCTTATTAGCTTTCATGAACATATGCATGTAATGTGATCGGCCAGTGTGAGCCTAGTCATTTTAACATTCACAGTGTACTCTACCTGGTATCAATCCACATTTGGTGAGCCCACTCTATAAATGCATGATGTGGCACAATCAAGAGTCTCCTAACCCATGCTTCTTCTGGTGGGTCAGGTTAGTCGATAAGCATCTATTAAGTCTACTCTGTGCCAGGCACTAGTAGTGTGGGGGATACGGAGAAAATAGTCCGTGCTCTTAAGGAGCTCATGGTCTAAGTGGGGAGACAACAAGCAAACAGTTATGTACAGACAAAATATAGACAGGATCAATTGGAGATATCAACAGAGGGAAGGGACTAGCATTAAGGGGGATTGAGTAAGTCTTCTTGTAAAAGGTGGGTTGATTTATTTTTTAATCTTTTCAAAGGCAAAATAGGCAAGACTTGGCAATGGATTAATATGGGGGTGAGAGTGAGTTAAGGATGATACCTACGTTGCAAGCCTAGGTCATTGGGAGGATTGCGGTACTTTCAATAGTGATAAGGAGGTTTGGAAGTGGGGGAAGGTTTGGGGAAAAGATGAGTTCAGTTTTGAGCATGCAGAGTTTAAATGTTTACAGGACATTTAATTTGAGATGTCTAATAGGCAATTGGAGAAGTGAGACTGAAGGTCAGCAGAGAGGTTAGGTCTAGATAAGTAGATCTGAGAATCATCAGCATAGAAATGATAATTGAATCCATGGGGGCTGGTGAGATGACCAAGTGAAACTGCATAGAGGAAGAAGAGAAGAAGGGTCAGGAAAGCCTTGTGGGACACCCAGAGTTAGCAGGTTTGACATAGATGAAGATTCAGCAAAGAGGACTGAGTAGGACAAGTCAGACAGGTAGAAGGAGAATCAGGATGGAATAGTCATGGATACCTAGTGGGAAGAGAATATCAAGAGGAGGGATGGATTGTAGATGTCCTTCCTAAGGGTGTAGCCACAAAAGGGAGGAGAGATATGGGATGATAGTTAGTTGGGGTGGATGGATCAAATAAGAATGTTTTGAAAATGGGAGAAACATGGGCATGTTTGCAGGCATTTGGGAAGCGGCCAGTAGAAAGGGAGAAATTGAAGACAAGTGAGAGAATGGGGGTGATAGAGGGTGCAATCAGGAGAAGAGAGGATGGAATGAGATCCCCTGTGCATGTAGATGGGTTTGTCTTGGCAAGGAGAAAGGCCACTTCATGTAAGACAGGGGTGAAAGAGGAGATAGTGGCAGAAGGCATCTAGGTGATGTGAGATGAGGGGAAAAGAAGAGGGAGCTCTTGGCAAATGGCCTCTATTTTTTAATGAAATATGAGGCAAGATTCTCAGCTGAGAATGTGGCTGGAGGTCAGGCAGATCTGTCCTCAGGATTGACTCCTCATTTGGACCAGCTGCTGCAGCCACTCTGCTGTGATGTCTAATTGCATGGCTCTTCCAGTCATTCAGAGCTGGTCTGCCTATCTCAGATATTCATTCACCTAAGATCAGAAAATAATAGATACTACACAGACAGAAGAAAGAGAGATGGCTTTAGTTTCACTACCACGTGGTAGGCCCAGGTGGGGAGATAAAACAGATGGTACTCCCATCTCCCTACCCAGAGATTTACCTGGGCAAGTCACTTAACTGCTGTTTGCCTCAGTTTCCTCATCTGTAAAATGAGGACGATAATAATGGAACCTACCTTAAAGGGTTGTTGTGAGGATCAAATGATATAATAATTGTAAAGTACTTAGCACAGTGCTCAGCACATAGTAAGAGCTATATTAATGTTAGTTATTATTACAGAAGCTCTTGTCTCACTCACCATGAGGAAAGAGATGGATTTAGTCTGTTTAAGTCTTTTGTATGCACATTCAGTTGTGGTTAAGCACTCAATTAAAAGATTTTTTCATGAATAGAACACCAGCCCTGGAGTCAGGAGGACCTGAGCTCAAATCCAGCCTCATTTACATAACACTCACTAGCTGTATGACTCTGGGCAAGTCACTTAACCCCAATTGTCTCACCAAAAAAAAAAAAAAAAAAAAAAAAGAAGGAAAAATGTTTTCATTGCCAAACAGTAAGCTGACAGAAAATAGTCAGAATACTTGCATTTGTCCTACTTCAGGGACCAGGCCCCTGTTGCAAGCTTATCAAGCTTCATTATGGGATGAGACCAGACAGAACATGCCATGCATGCTCCAAGGACTGGGCTCCCTTTGGCCCACCCTTTGTCAATGTGGATTTAGGGATGCAGTCCTATTGTTAAATGATCATGAGCTGTTGGCTCAAAAACTCCAAGGTGCTAATTTTAACATATTTTACATCAGATTTTCATGATAGTTGACATTATGTTCAAACGCATAAAAAGTTTCTCCTACACAAATCTTTTCTTTTTTTTTTTTACATAATCATTCTCAGTCTCTTATGTCTCTTTGTCAAACTCAGAAAAACAATTGTTTGCATTTCATGCAAGGCTTCTTTCTCCCTTCCCTCCCCCTTGACCTCTAAGAAAATGATGAGGTCTTACTGAACACTGAAACTGAACACTCTGTGTTTTGTATTCGACTGAAAAAATAACCCATTTCCAAAATCCAACTTTTCAAGTTTAGAGGTAGCTCTGGAGCACCTATTGATGGAAATCAATTTGTTAAACAATTTCTGCTTATCCCAGTTGGGCAGAAACTTTTCCCTGTAAAGACTAGAAAGGCTTGCTATAAGAAAGGAAGAAATTGGAAAGGAGAATTGAGATAGAGGGTACTCCCTAAAAGGAGATCTTCCCATAGGTTTCTGTTACTATGCTTTTCTCCTTCCTATTCATTTGCACTAGAGATGGTTTGTGTTTGAAGTCTCAGAAGATGGAAATGTCCCAAGACTCATAACTGGTGAAGTCTCTTCACTGGTGAAGGTGGCCTACCACCTACTTATGACCTCAGCTCAGAAAAGTTCCGGTAGAAACAAGTAATGGCAGGATGCTCTAGTTCATTGTCAACATCTTCAACAAAGGGAGATAGAGTTCAAGTAAGCATCCTGGATGTGTAATAAGAACCCAAGACAGTGGAACAATGGTAAGCCATTTCATACCAAGTAATTGAAAAATTAGATAACTTGGTAGTCCACAAAACAGCTCCAGAGTGTGGCTGAGGACCTAAAAGACAATGAGTCATGCCTACCTTTTGCCCACTGATTAATGGTTAAATGGAAATGGAGTGCTAGTAACTGGCTTCCTAATAAATGGGAGGAAGAGAGCCTATGGGGGCTTGAGCCAATAGTGGAGAAAAGGAACACCTCAAACTTCTCAGGGTACCTTGGGGGAGATGTGATAGGCCTGACCGTGAGAGAGTGGGCCCAGAAAAAATATATTAGAAGAGGAATGGTAATAATAACAGCATTCTTTTTCTATGCTAGTAATGATATTTATTTTATTATTTATTATAGACGGCAGCTAGGTGGCACAATGAATAGAGTGGAATCTGAAAGGCCTGTGTTCAAATATGGCCCCAGACATGCAATAGTTGTGTGGCCCATGGCAAGTCATTTAACCTTTTTCTGCCTCAGTATTCTCTTCTTTAAAATGGGAGCTATTGTGAAGATCAAATGAGAAAATATTCATAAAATACTTAGCACAGTACCTGGCACGTAAGCTACAAAAAACGCTTATTATCTTCTTTTCTCCTTTTCTTCATCGGGCAGTTAGTTGGATTTTCTGCTAAGCGATGGAAGCCTTTCATTTTACTGATTAAGAAACTAGAGACATGAAGTGATTTGCCCAAGAACACACAGAGAGTTTGTGGTACAGTCAGGACTAGAACCTAGATCTTCCAATATTGCTTTCACAACTTCATGTCCCTGGCTAGTCATTTAAGCTCTCTGAGCCTCAGTTTTCTCATCTGTAAAATAGGACTAATAATACTATTACTTACACCCACTAGGGCTATTGAAAGGGTCTTGTGGATAGCTCTTTGTAACCATATAAATGTGTTATATAAATGTGAACTGTTATTAGCCTCTCAGGACTTAAGTTTCCTCATCTGTAAAATGAGGGGGTTAGATAAGATGATCCTTTCTAGTTCTTAAATGATATGACTTTATTATTAATGGGGATGGGTGTGGGGTAGGGCAGCTAAGAGGTTCAGGGGACAAAGTGTTAGGCCTGTAATCAGGAAGACTCCTCTTCATGAGTTCAAATCTGGCTTTACACACTTACTAGCTGTGTGACCCTGGGCAAGTCACTTAACCCTCTTTGCCTTAGTTTCCTTATCTGTAAAATAAGCTGGAGGAGGAAATGGCAAACCATTCCAGTATATTTGCCGAGAAAACCCTAAAATGGGGTCATGGAGAGTTGGTCATGACTGGAACTACTGAACAGCAATTAGTTAGGGAGACAGCATGACATAATGGATAGTTGACCTAGTAGTCAGGAAAGACTGACACACACAGCTGAGTTAGCATGAATAAATCACATCACTTGTGTCCTAGGTACTACACATCCAAGATGACAAATTGCTAAATCTAAAAGAGAGAAAAAATTGCATGTCTGAAACCTATACCTGCCTCAAAACACTAATTTCCTAGTTTCTTAAGTTCCAAAGGGAAAAAAAGGGAAAATTAAAAAAAAAAATTCAGAGGTGGACATTAAGATGGATATTTAACATCCCAAACTGCCACCAATAGGCAAGCAGGCCTGCCTAAAGCAAGATGGCACCCTAAGGGGGAGGCAGGAGTCAGCATGTTCCAGGTACTACCATCATCGACATCAGAAACTGATGATTTTATCAGGGGGAAGGACAATAAAGAAGCAGCATTGAAATAAACTTTGCTGCAGACTAGCAGCCCAAGGGCTAGTGGATGTTTCCATCTGACTTGCAGACACCTTCCACATGTGTGTTCTCCCGCAAGAGAACCTGAGCGAGCTCCATAGGCAGGCACTGTCTTACTTTTCTATTTATATCCCCAGTATAGAGCACAGTGATTTGCACATAACAAGTGCTTAACAAATACTTTCTCATTCATTCACTCATTCATTCATTCATTCATTCATTCATTCATTCATTCATTCATTCATCTATTTATTCAAAGACCAATATCTATTGAGGAGAAAAAGGAATTTCGATCAGGTAAAAGAAAAGCATGGAGTCCATGTCAAAGCTAGCAGTACCAGGGCAGAAAGAGCTGACTCTGAAAAGGGAGCTTCCTGTTTAACTCACTAGGTTCAATCAAATACTCTTAGAAAGCAGGGAGGGTGTTCCCCATGTAATTGGATAACCTTGGTTAGTATTTAGAACTATACTTTGCCCTCCTCTTTTCTTTAAATTGTAAACTCCTGGGGCAGCTAGGTGGCACAGTGGATAGAGCACTGGCCCTGAAGTCAGGAGGACCTGAGTTCAAATCCAGCCTCATACTGAACACTTGTCACTTACTAGCTGTGTGACCCTGGGCAAGTCACTTAACCCCAATTGCCTAAAAAACAAAACAAAACACAAAACTGTAAACTCCTTTCGTAACCCTAGTATTTAGCATAGTGCCTGCACAAAATAGGTACTTAATAATGTTTATTGATTGATTGGTTGGTTGAGAGGAGGTTAGAAATTGTACTTTGAAGAATGGAAGAATGGAAGCAGGCTTAAGTGCCCGGTGAGAAGTTCTAACTTGGATGTAGACAGGATTGCATTCAGATTTGGAGAGGGGAAATAGCACTAAGTGAAGAGTAAGAAGACTTTGGTTCTGATCCCTGTTCTGATGTGGATGTGTGACCGTGGGCAACTCACTTCACCTCTGGAATCTCCACACCTATAAAAATGGGACAACTTCCTCTCTGCCTACTTCACTGATCCATTTCTAAGTGTTGAGGAAAAGATTAAATGAGAATTTTGCCTCTTTTTGTATCCCCAGCACTTTGCACAGTGCTTGGCACATATAGGTTCTTAATAAATGTTTCAATTGATTGATTGAATTTATATGGAAGTGTTTTGAAAGCTGAATAAAGTGTGATAAAATGCCAGGTAGCTGGACTTCTAGGGGTGGAGCCAAGATGGTGGAAGAGAGGAAATACTCAGCTGAGTCCTCCCAACATTCCCCAAACAACTTTAAAATAATGCTTTAAGTTGAATTCTGGAGTGGCAGAGCCAATAAAATGTCAAGAGTGAGACTTTCTTCCAGTCCAAGACAATTTAGGAGTTTGGAAAGAGGCTGGTCCAGAGGCCATGGGGATGAAACACCAGTGGTGGGTCCAGGTAGTGGTGACAGAAGCAGCAGCACTTTAGGGAGCTCCCAAGCCAGAGGTAAGGGGACCTGGCAACTGGTCAGAAAGAGATTATAGGGGATCACTGGGCTAGCTCTGGACACAGGACCAGATGCTGTTTGACAACTCCATTGCCTATATCCACTTCATAGTTCAAGGGCAGGGAGGAGCACTTTTGGGCAAGAGGGAGTGAAAGCCCTCAGGGGCAACTGATTAGCAACTCCATTGTCTGTACCCACTTCTGGGTCATAGTTCAAGGGCAAGGAGAAACATTTTCAGAGGGAATGGAAGCCCTAAGGGCAATATCACTTCTGGTCCCAAGGGATCAGGGATTCTGAGCAGCAGTATTAATTGCAGTGCCAAAAGCCTGGGTCCTTTCCTGGATAAAGATCAGAATGTAGAACAGGAGAGCAGTGACAATACCTCTCGGAAGCACCCAAAACTTTCAAATCTCCAGAACTAACTCTGAAAACACAGTGTGAGAAAGCCTGAAGTTTGAGACAGTACCCCTCCCCCATTTTCCCCACGCTGGTAACAAAGCCCAACCTCAACATAAAATTTCAAATCAAGAAATAGGGTGGAAAAATGATCAAACAACAGCAAAATAATCTGATCATAAAAATCTACTATGGTGACAGAGAAGATCAAGACACAAACTCAGAAGAAGACAATGAAGTGAAAATAGCAACAAGCAAAGCCTCAAAGGAAAAAAAAATGTGAATTGGACACAAGCCCAACAAGAATTCCTAGAAGAGCTCAAAAGGATTTTCAACATTAAATAAAAGTGGTAGAGGAAAAATTAAGCAAAGAAATGAAAGCAAAGGAAGAACATTATGAAAAGACAATTAACAGCTTGGTAAAAAAAAGGCACAAAAATTACTGAAGAGAATAATACCTTAAAAACCAGAATGGGCCAAATGGAAAAAAAGGTATAAAAATTCACTGAAGAAAATAATTCCTTAAAAATTAGAACTGGACAACTAGAAACTAAGACTACATGAGATATCAAGCAACAATAAAACAAAGTCAAAAGCATGAAGAAAATGTAAACAAAGGAAAAATAACTGACCTGGAAAATAGATTGAAGAGAATTAATCAAAGAATTATTGGATTACCTGAAAGTCAAGATCAAAGAAAGAGACTAGACATCATATTTCAAGAAATTGTCAAAGGACCCAGATATTCTTGAACCAGAAAGTAAAATAGAAATTCAAGGACTCCATTGAGCACCACCTGAAAGAGATCCCAAAATGAAAACTCTTAGGTATATTTTCGTGAAATTCCAAAGCTCCCAAGTCAAAGAGAAAATACTTCAAGCAGCCAGAAATAAACCACTCAAATATTGTGGAACCATAGGATCACACAAGATTTAGCAGCTACCACACTAAAGGAGCAAAGGGCTTGGAATATGATATTCTGGAATGCAAAAGAGCTAGCATTACAACCAAGAATAATCTGCTTAGCAGAACTAAATATACTCCTTCAAGGGAAAAAAATAGATATTTAATGAAATAGAAGACTTAAGCATTCCTGATGAAAAGACCAGTGCTGAATAGAAAATTTGACTTTCAAATACAAAGACTCAAGAGAAATATAAAAAAGGTAAACAAGAAAGAGAAATCATAATGGACTCAATAAGGTTAAACCATTTACCTTTCTATATGGGAAGATGATACATGTTTCTTCTAAGAACTTTATTATTATTAGGGGAGTTAGAAGGATTCTTGGAAAGAAGGTCCAGGAGTGAGTTGATTATGTTGGGATGATGTTAAAAAAAATGGAGAGGTGAGAAAGAGCAATCCCCTAGGAGAATGATGAAGGAGAAAAGAAAATGGGGAAAATGATCTTCCATAAAAGAAATGCATAAGGAAGCACTATTATAGTGGAGGGGAAAATGGTGGTGGTGATGGAGGCAATTAATGCTTGAATCTCACTCACATCTAAATTGGTTCAAAGAGGGACAATATATATATATATATACATAATCAATTGATAATAGAAATTTATCTTACCTAACAGGGTTGTAAGAGGAGAAGGGGATAAGAGAAAGGGAGGATAATAAAAGAACAGATAAAAGAAGGCAGTGGTCAGAAGCAAAACAGACATTAAAGGAGGGACAGTATAAAAGAGAGAGAGAAGGTAAAAAGAAGAAAACAGAATGGAGGGAAATACATATTTAGCAATCATAATTGTGAATGTGAATGGAATGAACTTATCTGTAAAACAAAAACAGATAGCAGAATGCATTAGAAACCAGAATCTAGCCATATGTTATTTACAAGAAATATACCTGAAACAGATTCACACACAGAGTTAAAATAAGGGGCTGGAGCAGAATCTATTATGCAGAGAAACTATATCTTGCTAAAAGAAACCATAGACACCAAGTAATATCAATGCCAAAGGTATACACACCAAATGGCATAGGATTCAAATTCTTAAAGGTAAAGTTAAATTAATTACAGGAAGAAATAGACATAAAACCATACTGATTGGAGATGTCAACTTTCCCCTTTCAAAATTACATAAATCTAATTACAAATAAATAAGAAAGAATTCAAGGAAATGAATAGAAGCTTAGAAAAGTTAGATATGATAGACCTCTGGAAAAAAGTGGAATGGGAATATAAAATAGGATACTTTTTTCTCAGCTGTACATGGCACAGATTTAACAAAGTTTTATTGGATTATGGTCTAAAAAGGATGCACTTAACATTTCTGCTTTTCTGCATTTGGTTGTGAGATTTTGTTGCCCTAAGGCATGGTCAGTTTTTGTGAAGGTGCCATGGAAAGACAATTTTTAACATTCTTTTTTTTTTTTAAGTTTTGAGTTCCAAATTCTATCCCTTCCTCTTTTTTCTTTCCCCTCCCTGAGATGGTAAGCAATCTGATAAAGGTTACACCTTGCACTCATGTAAAATATTTCCATATTAGTTATTTGTGGAAGAAAACTCAAAATTAAAAAAAGAAAGAAAGTGAAAAATAATTTGCTTCATTCTTTATTCAGACAACATCAGTTCTTTCTCTGGAGGCAGATAGCATTTTTCATCATGAGTCCTTTGGGATTATCTTACATCACTGTATTGCTGAGAATAGGCAAGTCATTCACAGTTGTTTATCATACATTGTTGCTGTTACTATGTACAATGTTCTCATGGGTCTGCTCACTTCACTCTGTGTCCGTTCATGTAAGTCTTTCCAGGTGTTTCTGAAATCATTCTGCTCATCATTTCTTATAGCACAATAATATTCCATTGTAATCATATACCACAAATTGTTCAGTAATCTCCTAATTGATGGGCATCCTTCAATTTCCAATTCTTAGTCACTACAAAAAGAGCTGCTATAAATGTATTTGTACAAATAGGTTCTTCCCCCCACCCCCCTTTTTAAAAAATCTCTTTGGGATATAGACCTGGTAGTGATATTGCTGCACCAAAGGGTATGTACAGCCCTATAAAGCCATTTGGGCATAGTTAATGGAACGTTTTTAAAAAATAATTAGTATCTATCTAGAACTAAGAGCAAGCATGATCTGTAATGAGGATAAACTTGAAGCCTTCCCAATAAGATCAAAAGTGAAACAAGGATGTCCATTATCACCACTATTATTCACCATTGTAGTAGAAGAAGAAAAAGAAATTGAAGGAATAAAAATAAGCAGTGAGGAAACAAAACTATCACCCTTTGCAAATGATATGATGGTGTACTTAGAAAACCCTTGAGAATCAACTAAAAATTTAGTTACGACAATTATCAACTTTAGCAAAGTTGCAGGATATAAAATAAACCCATATAAATTATCAGCATTTTTATATACCACCAAAAAAGTCTAGCAGCAAGAGATAGAAAAAGAAATTCCAAACTTGAAAGTCTACCTACTAAGACAAACTGAGGGATTATATGAACATAATTACAAAACACTTTTCACACAAATAAAGATGGATCTAAACAACTGGAGAAATATTAACTGCTTATGGGTAGGCTGAGCCAATATAATAAAAATGACAAATTCTACCAAGTTACTTTACTTATTCAGTGCCTTACCATTCAAAGTACCAATGAATTATTTTAGAGAAAATAGTAACAAAATTCATCTGGAAGGACAAAAGGTCAAGAATATCAAGGGAGTCAATGAAAAAAGAATGTAAAGGAAAGTGGCCTAGTAGCTCCAGATTTCAAACTATATTACAAAGTGGTAATCACCAAAACAATCTGGTACTAAGAAATAGAGTGGTGGATACACATTAGTAAATGACCATAACAATTTAGTAACCCAAAGATCCAAGCTTTTGGGGTAATAACTCACCATTTGACAAAAATTGCTGGGAAAACTGGAAAGCAATTTGGTAGAAACTAGGCATAGACCAGCATCTCATACCATACACCAAGATAACATCAAAATGGATAAATGATTAAGATATAAAAGGCAGTATCATAAGTAAATTAAGGGAATATGGAAAAATATACCTGTCAGATCTATAGATAAGGGAAGAGTTTATGACCAAACAAGAGATAGAAAGGATTACAGGAAGTAAAATAATTTTGATTACATGAAATTAAAAAGCTTTTGCACAAACAAAATGAATGCAGCCAAAGTTAGAAGGAAAACAGGAAACTGGGCAAAAATTTATGGCAAATTTCTCTGATAAAGGCCTCATTTCTTAAATATATATGGAGCACAGCTAAATTTGCAAAAATTAGAGGCATTTCCCAATTGATATATGGTTAAAGGATAAGAACACACAGTTTTCAGAAGCAGAAGTCAAAGTTATCAATAGTCACTTGAAAAAATTCTCTAAATCACTACTAATTAGAGAAATGCTAATTAAAAAAAACTCTGAGATACCACCTCCTACTTATCAGATTGGCTAACATAACAGAAAAGCAAAATAACAAATGCTGGAAGAGATGTGGAAAAGTTGAGACACTAATACACTGATGGTAGAGTTGTGAACTAGTCCAACTATTCTGGAGAATAATTTGGAACTATGCCCAAAGGACTCTAAAACTGTCCATACCCCTTCCCCAACAATACCACTACTAGGTTTATATCCCAAAGAGATCAAAGAAAAGGAAAAAGAACTAGAAGTACAAAAGTATTTGTTGCTTTTTGTGATGGCAAAGAATTAGAAATCAAGAGGATACCCATCAATTGGGGAATGAATGAACAAATTGTGGTATATGATTATGATGGAACACTATTGTGCTATAAGAAATGATGAGCAGGATGGTTTCAGAAAAACCTGGGAAGCCTTATATGAACTGATACAGAGTGAAGTGAGCAGAATCAGAAGAACATTGTACACAGTAACAGCAATATTGATGATCAGCTGTGAAAGACTTAGCTACTCTGATCAAGACAATGATCCAAGATAATTCCAAAGACCTCATGATAAAAAATGCTATCTACCTCCAGAAAGAAAACTGATGAACTCTGAATACAGATTGAAGCACATTTTTTAAAACTTCATTTATTTTCATTGTTTTATTTTGTTTGTGTTTTGTTTCACAACATGGCTAATATGGAAATATATTTTATATGATTTCACATGTATAGTTAATATCAAATCTCATGCTTTCTCAGAGATGGAAAGGAGGGATGGGGTTAGGAACTCAAAATTTTTAAAAATGAATGTTAAAAAATACATCTATGGAAATATTTGATAAAATAAATAAAAATAATTAAAAATAAAATGCAAGGTAATATTAAGAATTCACTTTTTTAACCTCTGTGCCCATCTTTGTCCAGAAGTTTCCCTGAGTCTTCCCTTTTCAGCTCTACTGGGCCTCTTAGAGTACTCCCTCAACCTTTCCATTGTTCTTCATGTCCTTTTTTTGTTGTTTTTTTAAATCAGACTTGGAATTTCATTAGCATTGGAAACTGCTAGTGAGGACACTCCTACCAGTGCAGGTTGGCACTTGTTCTTCGACACAGTCTTAGAAAGTTGCCTAGGGTATTGAGAAGTTGACAGACAACCAGTACCAGTCACTGGCAGGATGTGAACCCAGGTCTTCCTGACTTCAAGGTTAGTCCTTGAACTACTATACCAAAGGTGATTTTATGTTTCCTTTTACATCACCAAATTTAATGCCCATACCATTGGGGTGTCATATTTAATTACTGGCTTTAGCTCTTAAAAATAAGTTAGGTTATATTTCTTCACCAAAATCCTATTTAGATGTCTTACTATTGTTTGAAATTAACCCTGGTTTTTTTTTTTTTTAATAGGATATGCCAGTGGAAGTCAGGCTATGGTAGATAATAATAACAATGCAATTATTTATATGGTGCTTTAAGGTTTGCAAATCACTTTACAAATATTATCTCATTCCACGCTCACAACTCTGGGAGGTAAGTGCTATTAATTTCCCCACCTTACAGATGAGGAAACGGAGGCAATCTGATGCTTAGTGACTTGCCCAGGGTCACATAGTTATCAAGTGAGGCTCGATTTGAACTCAAGCTTTCCTGACTCTAGGCCCAGTGCTCCATCCACTGGGTCACTTAGCTACTTGTAGGCCCTACTAAGGTGAAATTTTCAAATATGGGCCTGGTAGTTTGGCTATTAGCTGTTTAATTAAATAAATTATTTTTCTGTTCATCCATCTACCTATGTATTTACTTATTCATTTATTGGTCATTAGATGCTAAATTTTTATTTATTTGTTTATTGGCTACTGTAGCTCATGCAGACTGTCTGAAAAGGAAGGAGAGGTAGAAAACTTGTCATTTGCGTCACTGGAGGATGTGCCCACAAGGATGAAATAAAGATTCCTCTATATTAGGATCATAGATTTTGAGTTGTGCAGGGCTACTTTGGGATCAGGCAATTCAATCTCTTCATTTTACAGATGAGGAAACTGAGGCCTCTCTAAAGTGACTTGCCCAAGTTCACACATGTCTTCTGGCTCCAAATTCTGACTTTTCTGTTATATCGTGCTGACTCTGAGCTAGAAATGTTTTCTGGATGCCCGTAACAAAAGCTTGCCTTCTAGTAGGTCGTTTTCTTCTTCACAAAACTGCTGGTGGACAACAGGCCCTTATAACTTGACCTAGACTTCCTGGTATAGCCCAGAGAGACATTCTAAATTCAGTCTACCTGTGACTCTTAATCCCTTATGCACTCATTACACACCAACCTCTAACCTCAGGGATTTAGCGATCATTCTGGGGCTCTTGGGGAAGGCAGTCATTACTTCTTCCAAAGATTTAAACTATTGCCTTATTTTAGGCCATGAATATATGTGGGTGTATGTGTGTATACACACACACACACACACACACACACACACACACATACACACACACACACACGTGTGTGTGTATAATATTTCCTACATGTCTGAATTAAGAGCCTATATTTAAGGACTGGTTGTCATGAGTTTAACAGTAAGATACAGTATATAGCCTCAACAATCAACTGAGACATTTGAAGCATTAGGGCCAATGACTCAATCTGACCTGTGTCATGTCTCAGAGATGGAATAATTAAAAGGCATTTTTCAATCCTGAAGCTGTTTCCCATTGAGTGTACTTAATATAAGGAGATAAACCACAATATCGCCTAAATATTTCTTTTTAAAAAACAAACAAAACAAGGCTTGATGAAGACTGATGTTGAACTGTGTGAAGGAAATACTAGTACTCTCTCTGACCCAGCCCTAGCTCCCTAGTATTACTCCTTTTCGCCCCTGAACCCCAAACAAAATGGGGGCCAGGTTTCCACACTGACTGAAGGGGACAGTCATGACCACATCTTGTTTTTGTTTATCCTAGGACAGGAAAGGATATGAGGAAGGAGCAGGTGGGGAGGTGATAATTGGCTTCCATTGCACTCCCCACAGGACAGTAAAGATTTGTCAACAAAAGGGAGGGTTGAGGGGGGGAAGCAGGAGGCTGAGCTAACAGCCCCTACCACACAGCTGTTCCCAGCTCAGGGCTTTGGTAGCTCAGGTGGCCATGACTTCCTTGGAGACCCTCCTGGAACTTCTTTGACCCCACTTAAAGGAACATTGAACTAAATGGATTCTCTCTCTTTGAAGGGCAAAGAAAGTTTACAGAGGCCTGGGTGGAGCTGTTTCATGGCAATCTCTGTCTAGAAGCATTTGATCCATGATTAAGCACTTCCACCCACCCCCCACAACCCCTGAAAGCAACCAGGTGTCCTGTTACTTGGGTGTGCGAATACCTTTGTTACAAAAACCCCATCCCATTAGGACCACTGAGACATAATTAAAATATAGAAGCTGTAAAATTTCTCTGGATAGAGGATACCGAGAAATGAATCAGTCAAAATATCTGAAGGCTTTTTGTAGTATTAGGGAACTGCTTCCCTGCTGCCCCGTGACTAAACTGGGTTCTTAAAAACATTAATATTGAAAGATGATTTCTTAGAAGATAGGGTCAGTGTTTACTGTATGTCTCAGATTCTGGCTAATACACCACGGTTGTCTCAAATAGATTACATTCAATTTTTTGTGTGAACAGTCAACTCAAATCACAACAATGCAACTTGTTGGCTGGCTTTATGTTGGATTCAACTTTACTGGGTCAGTTTGCTCAGGCCTCCTTTAGGACTTGGAAAAAAACAGATCTAGTTTTAGCAACTGGCTTTATTCACTTAGCACTATATAATTTACTGCCTGACATTTTTTTTTAAATTGCTTCACCTATGTAAACGGTATCTCTGCAATAAGAAGACTGTAAGCTCTTTGAAGGGAAGAAGCAAATCTTATGACCTGTAGTCCAGTCTGTCTGTCTGTCCGTCTCTTCCCCACCCTTCCCAACTAGATGTGTAGAACAAGACCCTTAATCTATCTGGGCCTGGTCTGTAAAATAAGTGAGTTGGATTAGAAAAGAGGGGTTCTTGACTGTGGATAGATTCCAGAGGATGCATAAACTTGGAACTTTTGATGTTTTGATGACTATATTTCAATATAATTGGTTTCCTTTGAAATCCAATGTACTTCACTTTACGCATTTAAAACCACTGTTGTGAGACAGTATCCACAGACTTCATCAATACCAAAGGGGTCCATGACACCAAAAAAAAAAAAAAACGATTAGGAATTCCTGGATTAGATGAACTCTAAGATCTTCAGTCATAATAGTCTATAAGTTAATGGCATGTTTCCTTTGTATCTCTTCCACAGTGTCAAGTATCTTGCTAGATGCCAAATACTTGTTGAATTCAATAAAAATAAATTAATCTGTCATCTAGTGTTCCTTTAACAATATGAAAAAAATCTAGTTCACTACTTTTATTTTTCATGTTACTGAAGTTCATTGCCAGATTAATTCATGGAATATCTTGATCAGTAGGGGAAAAATTATTTTAAAAAGCAAGATAGGGAACATCTTGAACTGGATTTTGGAACTATTTGCCAATTATGTTAAAAACTGGAGAAGAGACCCTTAAATCCCTGCACACATGAGGATATAGATTCAGTACTAGAGCAGAGCAGGCTTAAAGGCTGCTAGCTAACTATGACAAAGAGAAGCTTCCAGACCATCAACTGGATACAGGTTCTGTAGTTGACTAATCCAAAATTCATGATATTGAGGACAGAAGAGGAAGAATATGGAGATGTTGCATCATGCAATTATCCAGATTCTTCCCCAGCAATCCATTTACAGAAACTTCAGCATCCAAAGCTAAAGAGTAAGAATCTCTTTCACTTATAAATATTTCTCTTTTCTTATTTCCAACGAATGGCTGCTTCCAAACCATCTTTTAGTACTTTGGAAGGTCTGTGATTTCACTGGTGTGGGAATTCCTTCCATTTATACAGGGCACAATATCCCCATCCCTAGGTCTTTTCATTTTGTGCAATTCTTCTCCCTGGTAGTCCATAAATCCTCTATCCAAAGCAGCACAGGTCTTACCCTGATTCTTTTCATATCTCAGGATTATTGGTACTGCCCTTGGCTGCCCATTTATTGTCTCTGATTCGGCAGTCAAACTCAACAAACACTCATTAAGTACCTATTGCTAGGTGGTAAAGTAGATACTGAGTATTGGATTTGGAGACAGGAAGACCAGATTTACTGCAGCCCCCCCCCCCAACCCCCTCTTAGTCATTTACTAGCTGTGGGACTTTGGGAGGGTTACTTAATCTTTCTCTGCCTCAGTTTCTTCATCTATAAAATGGGGATAATACTAGCATCTCTCACAGGGTGTTTGTGAGGATCAAATAAGATAAAAAATGTAAAAGCACTTTACAAATCTTAAAGCACTATATAAATGCTATTGTTGAGTTGTTGTTATTGTTACATACCAGGTACTCTACAGACTGCTCTGGAGGAGCCAATAATCTACTGGGAGGAAGCAATCTGTACGCAAATATGTAAATACAAAATATACACCACATGAATACAAAATAATTTCTCAGGGAATTGGGGAAACGGTAACAATTGGGAAAATAAGTAAAAGGCTTCTTGAAGTAGGTGTCATTCACTTGATCTGAGAAGGGGGCTAGGGGTTCTAAGAGGTAGAAGTGAGAAGGGAGAATGTTGTGGGAATGAGGAATAGTCTCTAAAAAAACATGGTCATGGGAGATGTGACGTAGTCGTCTGGGAGCAGAAAGCAGGCCAGTTTGCCTGGGATATAGAGTGTATCAGGGAGAGTGATGTACAATCAATCTGGACAGACAGGCTAGAGCTAAATTTCCAACAAAGGAGTTTGTATTTTGTTCTAGAGGAAATAGGATGCCACTGAAGCTTTAGGGGCATAGTCAGACTTCTACTTTAGAAATACCAATATGGCAGCTCTGGGAAGGCTGGGTTAGAAAGGGAGACACTGGAGATAAGCGAACAAATTAGGAGGGTGTAACAACAATCCAGGCAAGAGGTGATGAGGGAGGGGTAGCTAGGTGGCACAGTGGATAGAGTGTCGCCCTGGAGTCAGGAGGACCTGGGTTCAAGTGTGGCCTTAGACACATACCACTCACTAGCTGTGTGACTCTGGGCAAGTCACTTAACCCCAGTTGCTTCATATAAAAAACAAAACAAAACAAAAAACAAAATAAGAAGTGATGAGGGCCTGAACTAGTGCATATGTGGAGAAAAGAAGACAGATAAAATATATTAAAAATTTGCAGTGGACCTAGCCATTATAGTTTTATGACTTCCTGTAGTAGCAGGTTTATCAGTATTCAGAAAAGCTTGGAGAAGGTGGATGGTTAGAATAATCTAAGATTGGGATTTGGAAAGGGATCAACGGTGCCAGAACTAGGGAAACAGAAATTCAATGGTAGGTGACAGACAGTATTTAAAACTGAATTAGTTAACTGTGGGGTCGAGATTTATAAGGAGAGTGAGGCCAGAATGCAGTGATAGCCTGGGAAAGCTGAGAGGGGGTGGAGTGAGTGGAGGTTGGGGGGAAAATAGAGAATGTGTTTAGGAGTGGTGAGTCAAAGGGAGAAGTTGAATTCAGGGGTATGCTGGTAAATGTTTAACAACTGCCTCTCTTGGAGGGGGGGAAATCACCCTGACACACTTAAGTTTAATCTGCATTATTATAATTTTTTTTTTGCTTTTTTGGTGAGGCAATTGAGGTTAAGTGACTTGCTCAGGGTCACACAGCTAATATGTGTCACGTATCTGAGACTGGATTTGAACTCACATCCTCCTGACTCCAAGGCCAGAGCTCTATCCACTGTGCCACCTAGCTGCCCCCATTATTATCATTTTTACAATCATTTTCTTGTCCAATCAAAACAATAAATCAAGCTCTGATTTATAGTGTTTACTGATTTCTGGGAATAAATTCTCACCAGGGGTAAATTCTCTAAAATTAAAAAAATTGGCTTTAGTTGGTAGGGGCTGATTCCAGCACACCAATGAAGGGCAAAAGGTTATGATCAGATAGAAGAATTTCAAAGTTATGAATTGTTGAGGCAGAATGCTTGAAAGTGATGCTATCAAGGATATGACCTTTCTTGTGTATGTCAAAGGTGGAGAGAAGGTGCAGATGGTGAAAGCTGAGGAAGATGATGAACTGGGAAGCCAGGGTCTTTTGAGGAGGAATCAATATGAAGCTGAAGTCCCCCTATATAAGGGCAGGGCAAGGGGGTGTAGAGAGGCTGTGAGCTTGGTACTGTTATTGTTTTCTTTTGTTCTTGAAGAGGACCATGACATCAGGGAGGTGACACCATGACTTACAAGTGAATTACATTTAAGTGAGGGAGGGCTATGCAAAGTCACCAGCCTCACTCTCTCCTCTGGAGCCATCTGGGTCCAGTGGCAAGTATAGATCAGGACAACTGGAGATGGCCCAGGATGCAGTGGGAGACCTTGGCCTTTTCAAGCTAAGGTCTTTAACAGGTCTAGGTTTGACTGAGGGAACGCCCATTCAGTGATTGAGGCTCAATAAGAATTGAGGCAGAGAATGATCTCTTTACCTAGTGCTGAGTTCCTTCAGCAATTAAGAATTTTCACTACATGACCAGCTTATTTCCTTTTCTAGTCATACACAGTATTTTCACACATGCAAATCACTGTAGTATGTTTTGGGCTACTTAGGTTTGCCATCATTTTGTTACTGCTTTGAATTCGCAACATTGATACTTCTGAAATGGCGTTCTATTATTTGTAGTCACAAAACATCACCGGCAGAATCTTAGTCTTTCACAGCAATGAATTAAATTCTTCCATCTATTTCATGTTACCTTATGTTCAAAATTTTCCATGGCTCCCACTGTCTACAGGCTAGGTGTCCAACGACTCATACATACACTTACGGACATCTCTACAACCTAGAGTCAAATGGACTTTTCCGGCCTTATCTACCACTATGCTCCCATAAAAACCCCAAACTAACCAAACTGGTCTAACTACTAACTACTCCCTTGAAATAATAACCTCTACTTTCCTCTCCTCCCCTCTGTAGAATGCTCTCTTCCTTCCCTTCCCTTCCCTAATCAACGCCTATCCCTGAAGCCATGGATCCAATCCTATCTCCTCTTGGAAGGGAGCCTCCCTCCTCTGATACTTGTCCTACTCATTGATCTTTATTTACTGTCCTGTATTTTTAGTTACATCTTGATATGCATTCTTATCTCCCCAATTAGACTGCAAGATCTTTTAATGTAGAACTTGTTTTATACATAGTACCTTGTGCCTATTAATAAGCATTTATTTATTGCTTTGGATGTATTGGGGGGCAGAAACGTGTTCTGGCAGGCACTGGGAGACTCTGAAAGAGCACCAATTAAAGGGACGTGCAATTAGAAGTTAGGATAATACAATGTGTTGTTCAGTCATGTCTGACTCTGTGACCCCATTTGAGGTTTTCTTGGCAAAGATATTGGAATGGTTTGCCATTTCCTTCTCCAGTTCATTTTACAGATGAGGAAACCAAGGTAAATAGGGTTAAGTGAGTTGCCTAGGGTCACACAGCTAGGAAGTGTCTGAGGCCAGATCTGAACTCTCAGAGAGAAGTCTTCCTGACTCCAGGCTGAGTGCTCTATCCACTATATCACTTAGCTGACCGAGGTAATACACTGTTGAAATTCAGTAAATTCTGATAGAATTCAGGAAGAGTGGAAAAATGGCTATTCTAGGAATACATCAAATAAACTTGAATGTAGTAGATAACTAAATCAATTTTCTTTAGGAAAAGAGTCCTTTATTAAGGGTTTTTCATGTGCAAGGCATTATACTAGGTCCCAAGGATATTCAAAGATTTAAAAAATGACAGTGCTCATTCTCATGAAGTGTATATGCTACAGCAGCAATGGTTCTCAAAGTGTGGTCTGGGGACCTCTGAGGATCCTGAGGCTCTTTCAGGGTATCTGGGAAGTCAAAACAATTTTCATAATAATACTAAGATGTTTTAATTTCTAATATGGTAAATAGCAATACATGCAAATCAGAGCCCTTTGAGGGTCCTCAATAATTTTTAAAGAGTTTAAAGGGCTAGTGAGACCAAAAAGTTTGAGAAGTGAAATATATGCTATGTGATAAATATAATGAATGAAAAAGCATTGATTAAAGCTCTTACTGTGTGCAAAGCACTGTAAGCAAACTACTATGGATACAAAGAGAAAAGCAAGACTGTCCTTGTTCCTAGGGAGATCACATTCTGAGAGGGGGAGATAACACAAAGAGGAGGTTTCAGCTGCAAGTCCGATGGAAAGGGCCCATGGTGCTTTGAGTGCAGAGGCAAAGTAGATGGTAATGCATCTTTAATGTAATTTCCATCCATAAAACTACTGACAATGCAAGTTAAAGTAGGATGCCAGGGAAAGGCGCTACCTACATCAAAAGTCCAGGTCTCGGAACATGTAAAGAGAGGGATGTTTTTAGGGAGGGTGTTTCTTCAACATAATAGGTACAGGATCATTGCCCGTCTTCTCAATAGGTGGGGGACAAGTTGGAGGAAGGGAATTTGGAACTCAAAATAATAATAAAAAAGAATGTAATAAATAAATAATGCATTTTAAAATAGGCATAGGATCAATCGACAAATATTTATTAAGCATACACTATGTGCCAAGTTTTGTGCTGGGTGGGGGGAACAAGCCCAAGGAATGAAATAACCCTTGGTTTTCATGAGGCTAAATCCAAAAAACTGAGAGGTACTTTGGTATCCTAAGACTGTAAAACTCCGTAAAAAATACTTGCTGCTATTTTGCATACTGAATATTCTATTTATTTTTAGTCCTTTGAATTTTTACTTAGGAGTGGGGTCTGTATACCTCACCCAAGACTTCTCTAGGTTTGTCTGCAGAATTCACAGCATCTCTTAGGGTTCTGCATTATTTTTTCTCTCTCTCTCTCAGACAAGAATGTGAACCAGGTTTTGTAAGCTAAAGGCTTGCTAACTTTCTGGTTTCCTATTGATGAAGAACAAAATCCAAGGTCCCAAGTCCTAGGTTCTGCCTAAGTCCTAGGTTCTGCTAGTAAACTCAGATAAAGAAATCTCTCCTGTATTTCAGAGACCAATATCTCTATAGGTCACTGTCTTTCTACAAATGGTTACATTGTACCAAGGATTCAACTACAGCAAATACACAAGGCATGGGCAGCTCAGCTGAATCATCTAAGCAAGAAATGCAAATACCTCACGCTCGTGGTCTCAGTCCTCATTCCCCATTCATTAAATCGTCTATGACAGAAGTATTTGACCCCAACCATACATTTAGTAATAACCTTGGGTCAGGGCTACTGACTACCATTGCTTCCCTCCCTACTTTCCTGGCTAGCTTAAACCTGTGTAACAGGTAAGTATAGGCCCCAACCTTTAATAAAACATACCCCCAACACTCCACCCCAAAACATCAAGCCTCTCTCCACCTTTGTCTCCTTCGTATTTCATTTAAAACTGATTCATCATAGGAATCCTCACCTTGAAACCAATAGCCAACAGATCCTTAAGACTCTATCTTCCACCCTCTAAGCACATGGTTTGGACTTAAAATACCTTTCATCCACTGAATGACAAGTGCTTTCTAAACATTAATTAATCCAATTGTCCAGTGAGGTAGGCATTATTTTTATTTTTAGGAAAGGGATAAGTTAAATAGACTGGTCCAAGCTCTAAAGCATTCCAGGGATGAAGCCCCACCCACTGCTTCCTCCTCCCAGGACATTGCTTCACCGGATGTACACATCTGATACCCAAGTTCTGTGGTTGAAATTCTTTATTTCAACCGTATGATGCAGTGTTTCAGAAACATTGCATAAATACAGTGCAGAAGTACTTTACCAATTCAGTTGACTTGTTTAACTAGTCTTCTTCCCATTGACCATGCTGACTGGGCACATTATAAATTCGTACTATCCAGTTTCAACTGGACCCTCACTGCAACAAGGCAATCCTTTTACAGTACCCTCTAATTGACTCCTTATCTTACTCCCCAGAGAAGCCATTCTAAACCTCTTCTTTCCTCATGCTTCCTGTCCCTCCCTACCCCTCAGCTGATGATCTTGCTTCTTACTTTAATGAGAAATTGAGATTATCCAATGTGATGGTCCTCTTCTCCCCTTTTTTTCATCTCAAAATTCCTTGACATTATTCTCCACCCTCTCCTACTTCCAGTCTTTTAATGAGGTGGCCCTTCTCTCTGCCAAGGCCTCTACAATCTGCCCTTGATTACATCTTGTGATGTGACGTGATTAGATTTTCATCTGTCAATCACTCCCTGGCTAATCTTCAACTTCTCCTTATCCACTCCTGCCTTCTCTGCCAGCAAACACACAAAATCTCTTCTCTCATTAAATAACCTTCACTAGGCCCTACTAATCCCTCAAACTGTCTCTCCTCTCCTTAGCCAAACTCCTGGAAAGTGGTCCTCTAGCTGGCCCATGTCCTCTCTTTCTGTTTTCATTTCTTAACTCTTGACAGTCTGGCTTTTAATCTCATCGGTTAACTGCAAGTGCTCTCTCCAAAGTTAGCAGTGATTTTTTTGTGGGGGAGGAGGGAGGCAATTAGGGTTAAGTGACTTGCTCAGGGTCACATAGCTATTAAGGATTGGAGGCCAGATCTGAACTCACGTCCTCCTGACTCTAGGGCCAGTGCTCTATCTACTGAGTCACCCAGCTGTCTCTCAATGACCTAATGATCAAATCTAATGATCTCAGCCCTTCATCCTCAACCACAACACTTGGTACATAATAGGTACTTAATATAGCTTATTGACCATCTCCTGGATTTGTCACCACTGATCATCCTCTTATCCTGGATACTCTTAAAGTTTTTTGTCACACTACCCTCTCCAAGTTCTTTCTACTTGTCTAACCTCCCCCCTTCTACATCTTCTTTTGCTGGCTCATCATCCTGATCATGCCCCCTAACTGTGAGTATTCTCTCCAGGCACCTGTCCTGGATCCTCGTCTCTTTCTTTCTTTCTTTCTTTTCTTTCTTAAGAGTCCTCATTAGTTCCTACAGAGAGGAAGGGGGAGAGGGAAGAAACACGCCTCTATTAAGTATATAAAGCATTATGCTAAGTACTTTACAAAACATTATCTCATTTGATCTTCACAACAGCCCTGGGAGGTAGGTACTATTATTATCCCCATTTTACAGTTAAGGAAACCTAGGCAGAGCAGGTTAAATGGTCTTATTCCGGGTCACAGAGCTAGTGTCTAAGGTTGGATTTGAACTCAGGTCTTCCTGACTTTCAAACTCAACATATTCAAAACAAAATTCATTGCCCCTGCGTGAAACCCATCTTTCTTCCAAATTTTATTTCTGCCAAAGGCATCAGCACTCTTTCAGTTCCCTAGGTTAGTCACCTCAACATTAACCTTAACTGTTCACTCTTTCATCCCATATATCCAATCAGTTTCCAAATCTTGCTATTTTCACTTCCACATCTTTGACCTGACCCTTTTCTGTATTTATACAGCTACCAGCTTGGTTCAGGACTTCAACTCAAACTTCAGTGGCTCTCGATTACTGACTTTAGGGGTAAAAAAAACCCAAAGAACTCCCATTGTTTACTTTTTAAAGCCCTTCACAATCAGATAGGCTCCAATCTATCTATTCAGCCATATTGCACATTACTCCGCCTCCTACACCCGCCATCTAGCCAAACTGGCCTTCTCCCAGTCCCTTTCATATGACACTCCCATCTCCTGTCTCCTTGCCTTTGAGCACTAGTCATTCCCCATATCTGCAATTCACCTCTTCTCATTTCTGCCTCATAGAATCCCCCTCTTCCTTCTAGACACAGATCAAGCACAACTTTTTATGCAAAGCCTTTCCTGATTCCTCAGCTGCCAGTGCCCTCCTCCCCAAACTACTTTGTACTTACCTGCTTTTGTTGTTGCTGTCTTTATAGTTAGTCTCCTGATATGTAAGCTCCTTGAGAGTAGAGATTAGTTCATTTTTTTTGTATTTATATTCCTAGCACCTAACACAGTGCCTGGTATATAGGAGGCACTTAGTAAATATTTGAATGTTGAAAATTTCATCCATGTCTTTCCAGAAATCATCCATAGTGGATTTATCCACTATGAATTTAGGAAAATTACTATGGCACTAATGCCTACTGGATTTCACACTTTGCTTTCCCAAATGTACTGCTATTCCAGTATTAACTCTTATTCATGAAAATAGTGGACACCCTAAGGAACAGAAACACATTTTTAGAGCCAAAGTTCCTAACCTTGGGTCTATGAACTTTTAAAAAAAAGATATTTTGATAACTGTACTTCAACATGATTGGTTTCTTTTGTAACCCTGTGTATTTTAATTTATGCATTTTAAAACATTATTCTGAGAAGGCACCCATCTGTGGGTTTTTCCAGACTGCCAAAGAGTTCCATGACACAAAAAAGGTTAAATATTCTTGCTTAAGAACTTATAAATGTATTCTTAAGAAGCAAGTCTTTTTGCTTATTTTCAACTTTATTTTCTGTACTGCTCTGAAAAATCAATTAAGATTATCCCCCACTGCCTATTTCTCATGCTCTTAGTATTCTAACTCTTCTCGATAACTCATATTTTACTTGAGCATTTTATGGCTCATCTTGCCCACTACATTGGATCCAATGATTCAGAAATGTCCTAAAAAACTTAAGATCACACAATCAGAGAGTTAAAGCTGGAAAACCCTTGGAGATTACTGAGTCCAAATCTCCCTTATTTGACAGCTGAGGAAATTGTGCCCAGAATTATACAGCTAGTGCAGGGGTGGGAAACCTGTGGCCTCAAGGCAAGGCAAAGTAGCCCTCTCAGTCCTCAAAGTGTGCTCTTTGACTGAATCCAAGGATGCAGAGGGCCACATGTGGCCTCGAGGCCACAGGTTCCCCATCCCTAAGCTAGTGAATGTCTAAGACAGGATTTTGAACTCCTGCCTTCTTGACTCCATGTCCGCCATCCTACCCACCATGCCACCTTAATCTCCTCAGAACTGAGAGTGCCATTTTCTGAACCTAATTTTGCATGCTCAATAATTCACAGATTTACCTTAGCTGCAGGAATATCCCCTCCTCAATGAATGTCACACTTGTATGGATGAAACAGGGGTTTACAGTCAACAATTCTAGTCTACATTACCCAAATATCTTACCAGGAATGTATGTGCCTTTATAACAGATATGCAAAGATTTTTTTTTTAAAAAGTTAAATATTTTGAAATGAAACAAGAAAAACTACAGGATTGAAAAGTTAACATCTGTTTTATTGAACTAAAATTGGTGTAGAACAGTGGGGGCAACAATGGCTCAAGTGTTCATTAGGTTAACAAAATGCCCCTGTGGCATTTTACCTTTGAGAATCCTAATATGAGTTGTGTGGAACCGAGAAATAATGTAGGTATGTATTTTTTTAAACACTTCAAAAAATTCAGAATGGAGCCTCACAGCCTTGTTTATTTAGTCTTCATGTTACAAAACGCTTTGCAAACATTCTCTGTTGTTTTCCTTTAGTAGTGTTGGTTTAATATTCTTCCCCAAAAATGTTCCTTTCACAGTGCTGGCTATATTAACTCTTCCCAATTAGGTATGTGGAAGGAAAGGATTTAGTAACACTTAGGCAGATAGCTAGCTGTAACATCTTCAAAAGTAGTGAAGGCATATGCCAAACATATGTGGTGAGTTCAACACTGCCAGAAAGGCAATGAACTGGCTAAAATGTCTCAGTAAAGTTTTAAAAATAAAGATGGAATGAGTAGAACTATCAAGTTACAGTATATCAAGTGATGGATCAATTGTTTAAATCTCATTTCAGAACCTTGCTTTTAACTTGTGAATCTGCCTTTGCTTCACATAATACAGTTAAATATAAGGGAAAAGGAAATTCTTATAAAGATTATAAGATGATTTAGAGACATACAGAAATTAACACTGAATTTTTTAAAAAATAAAAGTAGCCAGCAATGATCTAAACTTGTTTCAACCAGCTACTCTGCAAGAATCAAGATTGACTATGTCTACTCAAAAGGTTGATCCCTCTTCCTAATTTATCACTTGAGAAACAGAAAACTAACAAAATGAGGAAAAAAAAATCTGTGGTTTATTTTGGCTTTTATAAAACTATTTAGCATCATTTTGGTTTGATTTAAATCAACTGTTCATTCCATTTCATAAGACTTTACTAAAGAAGAAAAACTCTTAACGAGCGCTTGCAACTGGTTTAGACTAACTGCAGCGAAAGACATACGACAACCTTGAGTGATGCTATTTTACTAGTACTGTTTCTCTCAAATGAATCAAACTGTATACAGAGAGTAATGGAACTGAACCTGCACCATCACCATCGCCTGAAAAGTTTCATTTGGCTTTCATCTGAGAGAATCTATAAATCTTGCAGTGAGAGATTAATATTGTTAAAAAATAGCACTTTGATAAGTTTATACACTTATTCAACAGAGATGTAGACTAGAGTAAGAGCAGATATGTAGATTTAAAGAACTACATTTTGCAATCAATAGATGGACATACATTTTGCAAGGATATGCCCAATGCAAAGGATGCCATCTACATTAAGGCTTTTACAGTAGGTGGTGAAGCCTAAGGATGTGCAATGCTGGACTATAAATGTGATCTCCAGCTGAAGTAATTACCCAATCTGTAAACCAGAAGATGTGCTCACATGTTTGTGGTAGTTAGTTTTAAGCAGGATAAAATTTTGGCTACAAGGAGAGTCTTATTTGTAAACATATATTTCAACAGGAATTGGCATGGAAACAATTACAGATGGTCTTACATCACAACTAGAAGAGAAGTGACTTGTACAGGATGATGGGCAGACACATATAGGTAGCCTTTTCTCTCTTTTTCTGTTATTTAAACTTACTTTTTAACTGAAAGATGATCCGTAGGGTCCCTTCCAGCTCTAAAATACTATGACTTATAGACTTGAAGATTTGGAGTTGTACCCAAGCCTTTAAAAGCATATATTTCTTGTCTTAAAGCCAATAATTTTTTGTTAACCAACCAATTCATCATCATCCAAGTAGTTAAACCAATGAATTCCTCCTGGGATTAACCACATTATTTATAGATAAAACGCTTGAGAGAGATTGATGAAATCATAATATGTATAAAGATCAAATTCCACCTTATCCCTGAATAAATTCCCCTTGGTTGGTGTATATATTGTTTTAAAATTTGGAAACCTATTAAGATCTAATAGTGATTGTATCAATTATGAGGTAAGAGAAAGAGCACCAAGAGTCTCAATGATGAGTAGTAAAATACCGTGAATTCTGCTCTACATAGTAATAGACCTGTTGTTTAGAGTAATGTGAAAAAGATTGGTGAATGTCCTGGAAGGACACTGGAGAGAAAGTTCTCCCTCCCATCCCTGACTACTGGATGATGACATAGTACCTCAAGTATCCTAGACACCAAACATATTCTGGTTTACAGCGATACACAACAAATTTGGTTAGGTTATGTTTTTTTGGATGCTGGAGACATTTATTAAAGACACTACCAAAAATTTGGCAAACATTCCAAAAATCAGATTTGTAAACATAATGCTTCCCTTTTCAATTGGCAGCACTTTGAAAAGACAATACGGTACAGACAACACAATTTAAGCCAATGTTAGTTCAAAATCCTTACATGCTTGACCAAATAACTTATGTTCCCACATGATAAAACAAGCGATAGTTTAAATCAAAGTAAACAGATAAACTGCATGAAATGAAAGTTTGTGCTGTTTGATGAATCACAGTATTTTATAGTTAAATATATCTGTTCTTTGTTATATTCCTGTCACCCAGGAGAAAAAAAAAATCTTTAAATATACATTTCATGTAGGCAATAGCTTCTTTGCATATCTCTCTTCAAAAAAATACTTTATAGTAGTATATAAATAGGTCACCTACATGTTTAATTTTTATAATTTTGCCCCAAAACTATAGATCAGTTTCATTTTCATAACATCGATTTTCCCCAACATTAATAAAGCTGACAAACTGTTGAAATGGAAATGCTTTTGTCTTCCACAATAGAAGTAGCAATTTTATAGGAAAAAACCTACAGTAACACTCGTCAGTTGTTTTAACCTGAGCGTTTTGGCCTACTAAGAGTAGCAGCTTTTTTTCTTCATGCATGCTCACATCCACACAACCTCTGCACACATACAGTAAGTACAAGCACACTCTTACAGACGCTGGTAGGCCACGATGTGCTTCTCCATCGCTTTAATAAAATGGGAAGCAGTGTAGCTAAGGATTAGCTACACTATGTATACAACAAGCAAACACCTTAAGGCAACCATTGCAATGGGGGGGGTTTTAACCTGTAGGGATAAATTACTGTTCGAGATCAAGTCAGGCTGCATATAATTTATACGTACATATACACACACCTTTCTATTTCTTAACCCTCCAAAACAATGTTTTAACTTTTTTTTTTGTATTTTGTGCAAATTTCTAAACCTTCTACCAATTAAGGCAAAGAGTTCAAATTAATAAAGGTAAAAAAAAAAAGGCCTATATTTATCCAAAAGCATCTCAACTTGCTACATTGTTATTTCTTTGAAAATGTGCACAACCTTTAAGTACAGACACTGGACCCCCAATATCTAAAAGTGATCTCCATGGACAAACTAAAGTCTTGAGGGGGGAGAAAGGGACCAGAAAAAGCAGCTTCAAATATGCAGGGAAGCAAAATAAAATAAAAAATAATAATAAAAAAAAAGTAACTCAAAGTTTGCTAATACTGAAACTTTCAACTGACAAAGTTTCAATTTTTTAGAATCTTAGAGCAACTCATTTGGAATTTTAAATAAATAAGCTTAAGTTTATTCACATCTTCTGGTCTAAGCAGGGGTCTAGTGCCAGGACCCTGCTTGCTGTTGGTCGAATTCACCTATGAGTCTTTTGATGTGAGCCAACTTGTTATGAAGATATTCACATCTGTATTTTTCTTCATGGTAATTGGGACTAGACTGTAGAATGAAAAAAAAGGGAGGTTTTAGAAACATAGACAGTACTTTCTTACTACAGAAAACAAAATACTGACTGTTCTTACCTGATTGATCTTCTTATATTCTTCTAAGACTTCTTCATGAACAGTCTACAAAACAAAAGGTTTGAAATGAGAACAGAAGGCAGAATTCTTCAGGAAATATTAAAAATTAATCTCATTGATAGGAGGTGAATTTCATTATGAAGTTTGCTACTTACTAACGCAGAAGGAAATAAAAAATCCATTACTTATACCCTAACTCACTGAGTAATCCTGTAAAAATGGTGCAACTACATAAAGTGTATACAAAAAGATTAAACCCTGTTAAATCTATCATGTAATGAATCTCTAGGGCATGAGCTTTCAGGTTGTTCTTCCATAAGGGTATGGGGAGGATAGATTTATACTGATTCCTACTTATTCTCATCTGTTCCATTTTGTCAGGATTTTATATGCATTTTATGGCCACACAACAGAGCAAATGCAATCTGCCTTTCTTAGGAAGGGAGGATGTGAGCTAATTCGATCCTTCTTTTACGAACTAGGAATAATTCCCTTAGCCAAAGGGTTGGGAAACACTTCAAGTACTTATGTTCTAGGTTTCCTAAGTGTGATAACAGTTATCACTTGAAATAAAAGTTAGAGCTCAGGGACTTGGGTAGCTTGAACAAGGCTGGGAAGGTTAAATCTGAAGGTGGGATAACACACTTATGCTATTTGCTTATATATCTCTACAGTTTTAATTATATATTGTCATGAGTGTTTAGTAAATTCTTATTTCAATGGGGTTGAAATGAGGGTAAAGTCATTCCACATATTTTTAAGGACATAATAAGGATTATAAAAGGATATAATATATAGATTAAGTGCTAACATATATGAGTCTCAGTAGTTAGTAAACAAATGTTTATTAAATGCCTACAAGGTGCAAGCTAACATACCAGGTACTGAGGATGCAAAGGCACAGTAATGCCAACAAGGAGCTTACCATATAATGGGGAGGAGAATGAGACATGCAAAATATTGTACAAGGAAGAATTGAGTAAGTGCAAAGGAAGAGATTCAGACACAGTGCTATGAGAAATCAAGGACTTTCTGTTAAAGGGAGATTAGGAAATGCTTAATAATTGATGATTGACTTGGATTATGAAGTAAGGGAATTTTCACAAAGAGCAAAATGGGAATGGTGAACGCATGTCATCTATGGGGTGATGGCATACACAAAGGCAAGAAGACAGGAGAGATCAGGATGAAAATGAGGCAGTCCAACTTGGCTAGCATGTTGAGTGAAATGGAATAATATGAGATAAATAGTATGAGTAAGAGAAGTAGAGTAGTGACAGATTGTGGAGGACCTTGAATGCCAAGATAAGACATTTATACTGCAATTGTTAGTTACAGGTTTTTTTTTTGTTTTTTCAAGGCAATTGGGGTTAAGTGACTTGTCCAGGGTCACACAGCTAGTAAATATCAAGTGTCTGGTCTGAGATGGGATCTGAACTCAGGTCCTCCTGACTCCAGGGCCCATGCTCTATCCATTGTGCCACCTAGCTGCTAGTATAGTTTTTTTTAAGTACACTAACAACACTGATCAGTGCATTAAGATTCACATAAAGGATAGAGGAGAGACTTGAGGCAAGAAGGTCAATTAGAAAGCCATTTCCCACTTTACTAGAATTGGCTGGTAAGTAAAGTGAGAAAATGAGGAGCAACATTTAATAAAATTATGTAATAAGCTCTTATCTGAAAAACACTAGTTAGTAGTCATGAGTGTATCATAAACACCAATTTGACACATATGCTTTCTCCACATGAGCAAATTTCTGATGTGGCATTACTCAGATATTCCCCTCAGCATACAGTAAGAGAGGAAGTTAAGAGTTAGAACCCAAATGAATATTTGAGCAATTAAATTAGAATGTGGGAAAGGTTAAATCAGACATAGTGGCAAACTTAATATTGTTATATGTGTTCATAAGTGTTTTGACGATTTAAAAATTTCTTTTGGGTGATAAATGCAAAAAAAAGGAATTCCTAATAGGTAATGTTTTCTTCAAGCACCACAGGCTCTGGGCATAGAGCATACATACTATGCATGCTCTAAGAGATAAGTCCTCATTTTTACCCACGCCAAGGTGGTACTTCTCTCATGGTCCTAAACATTATGGATTCAAAGAGTTAATATACCTCCAAAAAGGACACATTGCTTCCACTCATGGGACAAAATTCAACATCTCTATCAGTAATAATTTTTTCATTAAAGAGCTCTTTGAATTACGTGTTGCCTCTCTAATTTTAGATTAAGTCAAACACCACATAGCTGTACTTGGGAACAGAATGACTGGCCATTCTCTGCGCACTGCAAAAGGGCCAAGGTTCTCTGATAGTGGGCTTGCACTGTTTAGTTAGAGATGGGGGACAGGGACAGAAAAGTTTAGTCATGCTCATGAGGTCCAGTCCACCCATTTATTACCTGATACTCCTTGGAGCCTGGAGAAAGGCGCTTACGTTGTGCATCGAGTTTAATAAACCTTCTAGCAACAGTCTCCATCCTGGCATGCAAAGTTCTGTATTCATCATACTCTGCATTGAAGTCATCTTTATAATTCTGGCGTTGTTCATGTGAGACAATAGCAATATATTTTCTAACAAAAAAATTTGAAGGCTAATATTATAAGGCAGAACATATAAAAATATAAGCATCATCATTCTGACTGAAGATTTTATTTAAACATTTGAAAAAACATCTTTGATAACTTCCATTTTCATGCTTCTATTACCAATTGAATTGCAAGAAAAAAATTACAAATATTACCTTTGCTGAGTTATCATAAACAAGCTATCAAAAGCTTAAGGATTTAAATGATATTCGAGAAAACTTAAAACAATATCAACAACAACAACTTGGTGACAGAATTAAAATGTCTTCAGGCAAAAAAAGAATAATTTATGGAAGATTTATTCTCTTAAAACTACTTTCCAAAAGCAGGCTACCACTACATTAATCAGATAAAACTATCTGACACATTGAGACATAAGGAATCAAGAAGAATTGCAAAGTATTCATAACTACAGGAAAGAATGCTCCAAATCACTAATAATAAGAGAAATGCAAATCAAAACAACCCTAAGGTTTTACCTCACACCCTGACCAAAAAAGGCAACAGTTAATGTTGGAGGGGCCACGGAATGATAGGCACACTAACTCCTTGTAGGTGGAGCTTTGAAATGGTAAAACCATTTTGGAAAGCAATTCGGAATTATAAAGTGACTTAAAATGTCCACACTCTTTGAACCAGAGACTCTATTATTGGGCTTATGCCCCTATGAAGCCATCGATAAGAAGAATGTCCCCATAAACACCAAGATATTTATAGCAGCACCTTTTATGATAGTTAAGAATTAGAAACAAAGCAGATGCCCATTGACTGGAGAATGGCTAAACAAATTGTGATACATGAATGTAATAGGATATTACTGTGCTCTAAGAAATGATGTGTGAGATGAATACAGAGAAGCAGGGAAAGATCTATATGAAATGATTCAGAGGGAAGTAAGCAGAGCCAAGCAAACAATATACACAATAACTATAACAATGTAAACAGAAAAAGCAACTGTACACCAAAAAATAAAAAGTAAATCTAACAAAATTATACGAATAATGCCTACATGGTCCTAACTCCTCTCTCTGCAGGTGGGTATGTACATGTGTGTGTGTATATATATATATTTTTATGACACCCCCCACATATTAAAATGCAGAGTTGTGAATATTATAAGCGGAAATTATGACTTGGATACCTCCTGCTTTCTATAGGATCACAGGTTCTGTTGGAATAGAAAATAATCAAGCAGCAGGAGGATGGAGAAATTGAGTCAGGCAAACCCTGTTCCAAATGCATTATGAACAAATGTACAACATTCATGAACCATGAAAAACTAAATGGAATTTAGGATAGTGTTTGAATGGACCTTTGCCACTGTCAAAATCTTATGTTAGATCAGGCCAGACTTTGTGCTATCCAGATTTTCAAAAAACACTCTTTCCAAAATAATTTATAATATATCCTTAGAGTACTTTAAAGTTTCTATTAATGAAGTGATTGTATTATTTTGAGAAACAAACTTAATTATGAATGACAATTCCCTAAAACATAGGATAATAAATTTAGAGCTGAAAGTGACCCCATAGGTCTTCTCCAGAGGTATCAAACTCATGGCCCACAGTGCTGCTGAGTGAAGTCAGGACCAGATTAAAATGGGAAATATTTCACCAACAAATAAAAATACAATAAAGCATACACAATGCTAATATGTGGTTTTCTAAGTCAACATGCATTTGCCAGGGATCCTCATGTACAGTTTAATGGTCCCCATTTCTATCTGAGTTTGAAGCCCTGATCTAATCCTATGCCCTTATTTTGTGGATAAAGAAACCCTTTGTGGGTCCCCAGCTGTTACAAATTGTGTATGTTTTTGGACCTTTTCAATATATTGACCAGTTGTGCTGATTTTTTTCCCCCTCTCAAAAAATACTATTTATTATATGGGATGGTTTTCTGAGGGGGGAAGGAGAAGGATACTTGGGATAACCATGATGATGTAAGAAACAGAAGATATGAATAAAAACTTATTTAAAAAATAAAGTCATGAGGAATTTGGATGCTAGCATATAACCAGAATAATGTTATTATATTTTATAACAGAGCAAGGGTTCTTAACCTAATTAAAAAATCATTATCTGCAGTTCAGCACAATTGGTTGCCTTTTTAATCCTGTGCATTTTATTTTATGTGTATTTAAAAACATTATTCTGAGAAGGGGTCCATAGGCTTCACCAGAATGCCAGAGGATTTATGACACAAAAAAGTTTAAGGATTCTCACAGAAGAAGTTGTCCTTTAGCTCTTCAAGAATTACTGGCAATACAAGTATTTCATAAGGTGCAAGTTTGCATCTTAATTATGTCATACCTTTTGTAGACACATCCATAGGATATAAAAGAAGTGTTAAGAAGTGTTATTGATAGTTCATTTAAAAATCACAACAACTGGGGGCAGCTAGGTGGGCAGTGGATAGAGCACCAGCCCTGAAGTCAGGAGGACGTGAGTTCAAATCCGGCCTCAGACCAAACACTTGACACGTATTAGCTGTGTGACCGTGGGCAAGTCACTTAACCCCAATTGCCTCACAAAAAAAAAAACCAAACCAAAAAAAACAAACCAAACCCAGAACAAAGTCTATGCTCCAAGGCAGAGAGGGAGAAGACACAGGGATTATAATCATGCCTGATACAGTGTCAGAGATAATGACTTTGAGGGATCAGAATGACAAAATTTTATTGATTGCTGAATTTAGTTTTTTGAAAACACTTATATGTCACACTGTATGGAGGGTACCTGGAAGCCAATAGTATACATTTTAAGATGAGGTTACTACACTCTCTAACATAAGATTACTTTTAATTTGCTTTCCAACTCCATTTATTACATGATCCTATCGATTTCCTCATAATGGATATACTACAGATGCTACAGGAAACAGTGATTTAATGCTCCACTTAGTATATTTATTCATGCTGAGTAGGTATGCAAGTTTAATTTCAGTGTAACTGAGATAGCATACCCATGCCAATTTCAAGCCATCCTGCTGGCCAGAACTGCCAAGGAGGGGCAAATTAGTCTTTATTGCAAGTGGATTGCCTTGACTGCACACCAGAGGGAGCACAGAAAAAAAAAGAAGAGAATTTACTGTGAATATCAAGAGAATAGGCAAAATGGCTACATAGAACATCAAGCTTAGTTTTATTTCATCATTTAAAATATTTATCCCTTGCCAGATTTATGCTTTCCAGCCAAAGTTAAATTATCTTATTTAGTGGTTCCAAACCATTTGGAATATGTTAGGTTATATGCTTTAGGGTTTTGTCAGTATTTTTCAGCTTCTATTTAAACATTTTAAAAAATTTCCTTAAAATTAAAAAAAAGCTCACCCCCCCCCTTTTGTTTCCAAGAATGACATTTAAAGTGGTACTAGAGCAGAGAATAAGCAGCAATAAAACATGCAAAATAAAAGCAATCACTCTTTGAGATACTTTGCTATCCTTAAGACTGAGGAGGTAGGATAGTAGAAAAGAAAGGTAGTTTAACCCACATCCACTTTGCTAATTATTAAAAATCCTTATAAAAGTGTTTAGTTGGGTTAAAACTTCTAGCTAGGATGAAGTTTAGAATTATGGGGGAATTATTTGTCCGCTAACTTTGTCCATGGAAACGAGATAAAAAAACTTACACTGACACAGCTGACCACCATGACCTACTTTTGTCTCAGGACGGTGGTCTGTGTTGGTTCTAGTCACACCTGCAGGATGGATCCTTCTGAGTATCCTTTGCACGACAATTATCTCTGAGTTCTATCCCCAGTGTGTCAGTTTACCTGAAAGCCTCTGTCCTGAGCCTATTCTTTCACTACCTTCTCAGTGATTTCATCAGCTCTCATGGAGTCAGTCTTCCCTATGCTGACAACTCTCAAATCTCCATATCCACCTCTCATTTTTCTCCTGAGCTCTAGTCAGGCATCTCCAACTACCTAGGTATCCCACAGGCACCTCAAACTCACCACCTCTTAAAAAGGAGCCATTCTCCCCTTCTTTATACCTATTTCTCCTAATTAATTTCTTTGATTCTGTTTAGAGTGCCACTACTCTTCTAGTCATCCAACTAACTCTTCACTCTTACTTATCCCCCCTTCCCCCATATCCAAGGTATTATTGTCAGGTATTATTGATTCCATTTCTTGAATCACATCTAATGTCTTCTCTCTCATATAACAGCTAGGATAACTTAGGTCACTATCATCTCTAATTTGGACAAACCAGCTTTCTGGTTCTCCAGTCCAGTCATTCCATCCTTCACAAAGCTGTTACGTTGATATTCCTAAAGCACAGGCTGGACCATGCCACTATTCTGCTCAAGGTGCGTTCCTGGGCCCACTGTGATAAAAAAACAACCTTTTCTACTTTTCAGTAAAGCTTTTCCTAAACTGGCTCCAGCCTATCTTTCCAGGATGATTGATTACCTCCCTCACTTATTCTATACTCTAGCCAAGCTGGATGCCTTTCCTGTTCTCTTTTTATGACATTTATATGGTTCTCACTTCTGTACCTATGAATAGCCTCCCTCACTCTCCCCATGCCCTGACTACTCTCCCCTTCTCACCTGCCAGCTCTAGGCTGATTACCCCATGCCTTCTAGCCTCCTTCAAGCCTCTGCTCAAGGGCATCTCCTTCAAAAAAGCCTTTCTTGATTCTCTGTTTGTAGTATCTCCTAAGTGTCTCCTAACTCAATGCATCACTTGGTATCTATTTTGTAAATATCTTCCACTAATTGATCTGTGAACATGGGTCTGTATTCCACCTCCCTCCCCCCTCCCCCACCTCCCTCCCCCCAGCCAGCCTTCCACCAGAGAATGTCAGCTCTGAGGGCAGGGACTATCTCACTTTGGGATTTTTATTCTCAGTGCCTAGCATAATGCTTGGGACATAGTAAGTACTTCATTAATGCTTACTGATTCATAATGTGAAAATGGCTGGTTAATTGATTAGGGTATCAAACTTCTTAAAAGTATATAAACCCAAAGGATATGAACAAAGTTTCTCGTTCACCCCTCACTCATTTTTGTATGTATATGTAAAAAGTTAACAGCACAGTTTGCTAATCACAAACATCAACACAAACATGTATAAGGGACTATAAAAGAGCTACTTAAAATTGTGGTTTCTTTTGAAAAAAAAAAATGTAGTTACAAATGGCCCTGAATTTCCATTAGATGCTGAAGATTAAAAAAAATTAGAATCTTTTCATATTCCTTTACAATGAATCTGTCATCACTAGTTATGTGGACAGTGGGAGGAGGGGTTGGTTCCATACACTAATAGCCAATGTACGACAAAGTACATTTTACCATTCCATCACGGTAAATCCAACATCTCCAAGAAAAGAATTTAGGACATGATACTGTCCTGTCACTTATCATAATAGAGTGGCCAGTTTATAAAGAACAGTGCAATTTCTGTAGCTACTTAAAAGCATCCTCTTTAGCCACTGAGTCGGTACTGTCTCCCCAGCTGTCGGTGCTGCACTGCTGACTGTCAAAGGCACTGCAGTGCCAGCTCAGCAGACACTGCGAAGTAGCTGACTTGGTCCTGGCTGCTACTGTTTTTGTTTTTAGGCTTCTCTACAGAGCTCTAAAATCATACACCAATTCAAATGAAAGGGATTGTTTAGCACTACTTCTTGCATGCCTTTTGAACTATGCAAGTAATAATTAGCATGGAAAGCATGCTGGATCAGGAGGCAAAGGAACTAGGTACAAATCTCAGCTTGCTACTTATTAGCTACCTTACTTTCTTCAGTTTCTTTATCCATAAAATAAGGACTTTGGATTAGATCAGGGCTTCAAACTCAAATAGAAATGGGGACCATTAAACTGTACATGAGGATCCCTGTGGGATGCGTATTGACTTAGAAAACCACATATTAGCATGTTTATGCTTAATTGTATTTTTGTTTATTAGTGAAATATTTCCCAATTGCATTTTAATCTGGTCCTGACTGCACTCAGCAGCACTGTGGGCCATGAGTTTGATACCTCTGGAGAAGACCTATGGGGTCACTTTCAGCTCTAAATTTATTATCCTATGTTTTAGGGAATTATCATTCATAATTAAGTTTGTTTCTCAAAATAATACAATCACTTCATTAATAGGAACTTTAAAGTACTCTAAGGATATATTATAAATTATTTTGGAAAGAGTGTTTTTTAGAAAATCTGGATAGCACAAAAGTCTGACCTGATCTAACACAAGATTTTGACAGTGGCAAAGGTCCATTCAAACACTAACCTAAATTCCATTTAGCTTTTCATGTTTCATAAATATTGCACATTTGTTCATAATGCATTTGGAACAGGGTTTGCCTGACTCAATTTCTCCATCCTCCTGCTGCTTGATTATTTTCTATTCCAACAGAACCTGTGATCCTATAGAAAGCAGGAGGGATCCAAGTCATAATTTCTGTTTATAATAAAATTCACAACTCCACATTTTAATATGTGGGGGATATCATAAATATATATGTATACACATGTATATACCCACTCAAAGAGAGAGGAATTAGGACCATATAGGCATTGTTCAAATTTCATCTTAAAGGGAGAACAGACCTTTAAGTGTTTGTTCTAGGATTTGAAGAAAACAATGTATTGCTGTCCTTTATATAATTAAAAAGCATGCTGTAAATCCCACTGATTCCACATTTACTAATAAGTAAGCCTCCCTTTGGGAAGCTAGAAAATGACCGCCCCCTGACTAAGTCAGGCTTGTCAGCTTTGAAGTATTGGAGAGCTAAATTCTTCCATATTCAAATGTTTCCTCTACCCATGGGAACAAAGAGCAGGATTCTTGTACACTTAAAGGGTACTGAACAGAAGAAGGATGGGGCGGTACTACATGCCTAACCAGGAAAGTTAGTTGGCAGGACTAATTTTAGAAATACCAGCTTTTTTAGGGGTAGTCTTTTAATGGGAAAACATTGTCCAAATATTTTGTTTTTTAAGCCTTCTTAAATTTTCTAATCTGGAAGTCATGCAGAGAGAATTTGCAGACTTTTAAGCCCCACACTATCATTTTCTGGTGGCAGACATTTCAACTTACATTAAGTAATCTGGTAGTTCAATAGCTGATGAAGGATCTGTGGAGGCAGGGCAAACCTCTTCAACTCCTAGGAAGAAACAGAATTTTAATATGTTCATCACCTAGTACGGTCATACTAAACCTCGAATTCTAATCCAGATCAGAAGCACCCAGAACACTCTTCCTAGAAATTCTATTCTGCCACCTCAATGAGCAACAGTGAGCAAGGAATACAATTGAACATGAACAATAGAGGCCATATGACTAGCTCTACCATGGCCAATACCAGGCGTTGAAAGTGCATTGGCTACTGCAGCGTCTGCACAATAAAGGAAACCAATCTTAACCCAAGGTCAATCTTCTATTATTTCAAGAAAAGTTGTGGCATCTGCACAGCATTCAAGTACGGTGGTGGCAGATGCAGTCAAACAATTGGAGATACAAGTTTTACATCAACATCTAATTTTCATGGGATTTGAACAAGACAGACAAGACAATAATGTGAGGTAGCAGACTGCTTTAGTCACTGTATTTTTACTGCCATCCTTTTTGGGGGGAGATGGGGAGGAGTATGAAGTCTGCTGAATTGTGTAGGAAGTTTTCCCATCAGTTTTAAGACACTTAAAATAAGGCAGTGCTATGCCCTAATGCATACTGAACTAACCTCGTAATGCTAAACATAGCTTTAAAAAAAGAAAAGGAAAGAAAAGAAAAGAAAAGAAAAAATAATGTGTAAGTCTCTGAGGGCTGTTATGAAAGTGTGCAGAATTCCCACAGTATTCCATTTGAGTAAACTATCTTCAGAGAGTATGTCTAGTGGTTCTTTTAATTAGAAGAAATTTGTGCCATCCAAAGTAAAGTGAGGCTAATAAACTAATACTCTACCACTCGCTTGCTGGCAAACCTTAAATCTTCTTCGCATAATAACAGTGAACACTTTGCAACATAATATCCTTTTTCCTTTTTCCTTCCCCTTGCCTTACAATGCAGAGCTCTCCTTCTAGAGCATGCAGACTTTTTAAGTTTGTGGTTCTTAAGCATAGTTGAGGAAGGTTTGGATAAAAAAAAAAAAAAACAACAACAAAAACCAAAACCCATAAAAAACAAGCAACCTGTGACTATTATCCCTTGCCTCTCTGTGTGAGCCAAAGGAGATTACATCCTGGTGGATACCCGAGTACATATCATCTGGTCCCTTTCCCTGGTCATTAAAAGGAGACTGATTTCAAACCAAATTCAGGCAATGTGGCTCTAGATTCTCTTGTTGTTTTTCTCCAACCAGGATTAGTTCTGGGAGGCTCCAGACTCTGAGTGAAAAACTGCAAGAAGCCTAAGACTGAATCTGTCAAGGAAAAGGAGTCTGCCTCCTACTGAACTTCTGAGGAAACACTGAACCTGGTAAAGAGTTGACTTGACCATCTCAGAAGTCTTGAAATGTGTATCCCTAAGTATCAAATTGCTCTGGACCCCAACACCAAGATTAAGCTAGAAAAAGAATTCTATCTTGCAGGCAGGGGGAGAGGTTAGGAGACAGCATAATTTTAGAGATTTGACCTATGAATTCTGAATCTTGCACTTCTGAGGTTACTGAATTATTATGCCTCCTTTTTATCTGCCTAAGTTAAATATTGTAGGTTTGGGGGAGACTGCTTCAGACTCACCATGCTGTGAGTCTATATAAGTACTTTAAAGTACTCTATTATACTCAAGTTCATGTTAATGATGAATTTCACTACAAACAGATTCTACTGTACCACTTCTGCAGACTTTTTCACTGCTAAGAGCACCATATGGCAAAAAAAAAAAAAAAAAGTTAGATTAGAGAACTGTACCATTTCAATTCTATATACAAATATAGAAAGTAAAACATGGCACTCCTTAAAACCTTATTCATACACTTGACAAAAGTAGTATTTTTCTGGGAAATTCTGTCTTAGTCATCTCCTGCATTTATAATTAGCTACAAGATTGAAAGATGGGCTTGGATTCTTCCATTTTTTGGTAAGCCTGACCTCAACTCTTAGAGAAGTAACTCCACAAGGCTAGTATTTCCTTTTGAAAAGTAAAAAACTGAATTGTATTATCAGATTTTAAGTTCAATGCAGTGACTTCAAGAAAGCACCTGAGGAAAGCTCTATTGTGGGAATTACAGCATTTTAGCTTAGTGTTTTCTCTAAATGGGGCTTTTTAGCCTTTCTTTTTTTTTTTTCCAGCTAAAGCAAGGTTTATTAGAGCATCCGTCATATTGGGCATCTAAGTATTTGTATTGCTAATGCAAGCGGGCCAGATTTTAAGAATCTGAGCTCTTGGCTAGATTATAAGAATCTGAGCATTGTAGCCTATCTTCTTTTTCTTTTTTCTTATAATATTAAGCTTCTGCCAGAACATATAGACTTCCTATGGTTCTTAGGAAAAGAGAACATTTGATCTAGGTTTGGATAAAAGAAACCTATGCATATCATCCCTTGCATTTTTGTTATCCCTAAACGGGGGGGTTAATGGAAATCCAGAATTTTCTTAATTATGTTACTTTACTGATATACAAGACTATTGCAATACAAAACATCTGTATAAGACTTATCAAACTAGTAAAATAGCAACTTATGGAAAGTTGGCAAGAGTTTGAGTGGAGGTGACATTCTGAATCCTCAAATTTAATTTAATTTGCAAGTTCCAAAGATTTTTAAAAAATATTTTCTCAACTCTAATGCTAATTATAGTAGCTATATTTTTTTCTGGGGGAGGAGTAATTAATAAATATTCTTATTATTAAATAAGTTTAAAAATGACATTTATAGCTGTTAAAATCTCCTGTAAAGCTTCAATAAGACCTACTTTCTACAAGAGGGCTAAAGGACATTCTTGGGAGGACTTGACAGCATTAACCCTACTGTTTTATTACCAAATACTATACATGTTAAATCATATTTAAAGATCTTTTTAAAAAGTATTTTCAAAGGAAACTGTAGAAAAGACAGTGCAAAAAAAGGTTACAATTTGCCATAATGAAAAATGTGGTCAAGATAAGGACTTAACTAAGGAACTGGAGCTCACTTGGAGAAAAACCCAAGAAAGCCCACCCCATTTCCCCCAACAATAGAGACAGCAGTTCATTGGGAACCAGTAATTCTTAAAGTCCCATCAGCATGCCCACATTAATGCTTTAAAACATTTATCTTTTTAGAAATTTCAAATACCTTCATTTGAATCCAGACTGGGGTTATTTAGCTTGGCAATTTCATCTTTTGTCTTAAGGTCTTTCTCCTTTTCCTCAATGTCCTGTTTTTTAATTTGGTCCTTTTCCTTATGTTTTTTAGATTTTTTTTTAGATTTTTTATGCGACATTGAATGTTTCTCTTCCATGGGCTTTGGACACTTCAACAGGATTGAATCAGGTGGTGGGATTTCCAAAGAAGTCCTAGAGGTATATTTGTCCTGCTGGTCCTCAAAGATGCTACCATTTTGACTAAAACTGTCAATAGGTAGGTCTTGAGTCCCCCGGCCTTCTGGAGTGCTAGGGGAATTGGAGTTGGAATTTACAGTCTGAGGAGGATTTGAAACTGGAAGGTGGGTTGAAGGAAGAGGTGGTGGAGTAGGGGTGGCGGCAGCTGCAGGAGGAGGAGGTGGTGGAGGAGGAGGAGGAGGTGGTGGTGGTGGTGGTGGAGCCACAGCAATTTTTTCATGGGTGGAATTCAAATGACCGTTTAATGTTGGGTGAACTCTATTTGTTAGGTGAGATATCCGAGTTTTTTTATTCATTAAAGGATCTATGAAATCTGAATCCAAGAGGCGTTTCTGAAAAACAATAATAGGAAGGCAAACAAAACAGGCTAATTGGCACAAAGATGGAACACAAAATTTAAATGACAGGTTAATGTACATCCAGTAGAATAGCCTTGCTCACATCTTAATGCTAAGGGTGCAACTTTAACTTTCCCTCAAGTGTCAGCAACAATAAAAAATAAATGTGAATGTCATTTAGCAGTCTGGCTCATGGACATATTTCTTAGATGGTATTCAGATCCATCTGATCAGATCACCACCTCTCTGTAAATGCCTCTGTCACAGAGATCTTAGGGCCTCCTAATAGTACTAAATAAAGTAAGTAGTCAAGCTCTGCTGGCCACAGTTGACCTAGTTTTGGACAGTGTGAGGAGGAAGCAATTGATACCATTTCACCCTGTGAGAACTAAACAAGACCTGGCAAAAGGCAACAGGCCAACATTTATTTAGTCTCTCTCCTAATGTGTGAAAATGTTCCAACTTTAAAATGAGTATTATGGCTTGTATAAATTATTTCATCTATCTCGGAATAGGAAGTGATATTGTCACCAAATTATAATCATAAATAATAGCTAGCATTTATATATGCTTCAAGGTCTACACAGTGCTTTATAAATGTATTTAGCTTGGCAATTTCATCTTTTGTCTTAAGGGGTCTTTTTCCTTTTCCTCAATGTCCTGTTTTTTAATTTGGTCCTTTTCCTTATGTTTTTTAGATTTTTTTTTTAGATTTTTTTATGTGACATAAAAAGATCTCACAACAACCCATGGAAATAGGTGCTATTATTATCCTTGTTTTATAGATAAGATATACCCACATATCTAGTAAGTATCTAAGGGCATATTTGAACTCAGGTATTTCTGACTTTAAATGTAGTGCTCTATCCACAGCACCACAAAGGTGCTTCTAGGTTATAGGAGAGATCTAAGTGACATCAGAAAAAAAGATAGGGAAAGATTTTGACTTAATCAGGAGAATATCTACTGTCACAAAGATATAGATGGATCCATCTACACCAGGGATTCTTAACCTAGCATCCATGGATCCCAAAGGAGTTCATGGGTAGATTTCAGAGAGTTGATAAAGCTGGATGGGATGAAAACTACATCTCTATTTTCATTAACCTTTAAGAGAAATTTAGCATTTCCTTCAGGTACTTAAAAACATCTTTTTGAAAAGGGGTCCGCAGGATTCACCAGGCTGCTAAAGGGGCTCATGACACAAAAAAGATGAAGAACCCCCTTTACTATATGTAGAAAAGATGGGCTTTAAGTAAAAAGTGAAGCAAGGCAGCTCAAAGTACAAGTTACAGGTTTAAAATGAAACGTAATATAATACTGTAGGCTTCATGTGTGAAACAAACAACATAAGGAATAACCAATTCATTCACCTACTCTCTCATAGAATTTAACACCATTTATTTGCCACCATGAAGTATCAAATCTTTCTCAGTATATAAATAGATCAGAGTATAAGTAGTGTCATAACAGTTATTTGCTATGTGGGTAAAGCTCTGACAAAGTCACAGCAAAGCCACAAATCCAAGTTTTCTTTTCTCCTATGTTCCTCACAACATATCTCCAACATTTCCTAATAGCTGAAGGTAAATTTCTTAACAAGGAGCTTGGAGAAGTTATGCACCAGGGATAATGATGAGGATGAATTAACAGTTGCCATTAAACCCAAGGCATGCTTCATTACTTTTTGCCACAGGTCACTTCTATTCCCAGTACCGGGCATGTGTGCCGAGAGTGGGAGGTCTATTCTGGTCATCAGTACCACCAGGGATCTGGGTCAACTGCCAAGAATGAACGATCAAATTTGTTTGAGGCTGCTTCACAAGTCTTGGGGCAGAAATAGATTATGTTCAACCTCAGGCAGACTGGTTCTGATCTAACCCAGAATTGCTCTGATCTCCCTCAGGATTAGGCCTAATCCACTGGGGTGTAATTCCAAAACAAAGGGGATCCTCTGGAACACCCCAGTTCAGAAAGGTTACAACCTGACTGGCCTCTGGGAGTTGAGAGGCATGGCAAATATTTGTTTGCTTCCTTCTATTCAGTGACAGACTTCTAATAACAGTGATCCTCTTACTTTATGCTTTAAGAAAAAAACAAAAACAAAAAAGAAAAAAAACACATCAAATTTTTTATTGTCTTGTAATTCAGGTTCAACATTTTTTCCTCACCCCTGGAAAATATTTTATTTGAACCTACAAGCATATTAAAAACAAACTTGATATTTTTCTTTCTTGAAAAAGGTGTGAAAATAAAGCTCTAAAAAGTGAATTAGGCTTTAAATGTATTAAGGAAGGCCTCCAGCAGTTTAAGTGGATTATCTAAGGGAGTATTTATTAGAAAGAAATGGCTAAGAATCAATCAGGCTGAGGTGTTTAGGGGTTGCAATTTGCACCAGTAGGTCAGCCTACACCCAAGGAGAGTACACCTTCATTTAAATATTCAAGTAAGGGAAGTTCATTTTTAAAAAGAATATTCAGATGAATGCTTTTACAAAACAAATAATTGTTCTGTAATATGAATAGCCACCTTCTAGATTTACATCACTTAGCTTTTTTAGTAGTGGTATGTAATCTTTTTTTTTTTAGCCACTTTTTCTTTATGACCCTTTGTTTAGGGCTCCTAAGAAAATTGCTAAAAAGGTTTCAAAAAATTTAAATTATACACGTTTCTAGTTTATATTAAATTTCCTGAATTTCCTACAGTAAATCACAGAATCATGGGGCTGGAAGGGACTTGAGAGTCACCTAGTCAGTTATCAAATGGAATAGAAGAAAATCCTGTTATGATAGTTAAGCTTTAGAACAACCACCACAAAACTGTTTTGTTTGTTGCACCAGAGGGTCAAAGTGAAGCATTCCTGTTAGGACACCACTGGGAGTGAAAAGAGCACTGGACTAGGAGCCAAGGGACCTGGGTTCTAGTCCTGGCTCTGGCCCCTCTCCAAGCTGTGTGGCCTTCAGCAATCACTTCCTCTCTGTGAGCCTCAAGTTCCTTCATTTTCTACAAATCAGGGTCAGACTCGATGATCTCCAAGGTCCTTTTCAGCTCTAACATTTTATGATTCTATGATTTTATGAAGTACCTGAGAAGGAGAAGATGCAGCATCTTTACTAGAACATATAGGAGATTCTGAACCGCTGGTGCTGGTAGCATTCTGAGGAGATGGATTTAATTTTCTGTAAAGGACACACATGTTCCAGGTTATACTAAAGATTTAATCAAGACTTTAGAGAGAAAAGTTTACCCCCTGTTTCTCCTCCCCACTCCCCAAATCAAAACAACATTAACTGCCAATGTTTATCATCATAATTTTATTCTTCCCCTTAAAAAGCAACAAAACAACTCACCTAGACAGCACTAACTCCAGCGACTGTCTGTCTATCTCATTGTATCCAGGCCAATCTTTTTGGAGCTCTTTAAATACATAATCCTTTAAGGTATAAGAGAGGTCCTTGGGATTCAGGTTGGCTACCTACAGCATAGGACACAAGAATATAGGGCATTAGACCAATCTGTAAAAGAAACTGCACTGGCTTCCTATCATCGATCCCAGGATCAATGATAAAGTTCTCTGTTTGGCACTCAAAGCCCAAAGTTTATCGTGTGTGTGTGTGTGTGTGTGTGTGTGTGTGTGTGTGTGTGTGTATGTATATATGTATATGTATATGTATATACGTGTGCGTGTATGTATATATGTGTATATCATGTTTTGCCTAGCTGTTTTTGGGGGCAGATCGGTGGTGCAGTGAGTGCTAACCCTGTAGTCAAGAGGACTTCAGTTCAAATTCGGTCTCTGACACTTAGTAGCTGTGTGATTCTGGGCAAGTCACCTCATCCTCTTTGTTTCAGTTTTCTCATCTGTAAAATGAGCTGGAGAAGATAATGGCAAACCACTCTACTATCTCTGCAGAGAAAACCCTCATGGAGAGTCAGACAGGAATAACTGACCAAATAACAACTTAGTTGTTTGCATGTTGTCTCCCTCATTAGACTGGGATCAGAGACTGCTTCTTTTTTGGTTGGTTTGTACTTTTGTTGTTCGCCTTTTCTTTTTATCTCCAGTGCCTGGCACTATGCTTAGTAAATGCTTGCTGCCTCACACTGTAAGCTACTTCATACTTCTTCTAATACAGAATCATGGACAGCTAGTGGTGGAGAGGATGGAATGCTGGGCCTGGAATCAAGAATACTCATTCTCCTGAGTTCAAATCTGGCCTCAGACACCGACTAGTTGTGTGAGCCCTGGGCAAGCCACTTAACCCTGTCTGCCTTAGTTCCTCATCTGTAAAATGAGCTGGAGAAGGAAATGACAAACCACTCCAGTATCTTTGCCAAGAAAAACCCAAATGGGGTCACAAAGAATAATCAACTACACAACAAAGTATAGAACCAGTAGCAACTTTTAAGATTTACACTTAAAAGTCACTACTGAATGAATTAGCATATAAGAGATGGCTAATTTGGTACATAGTAGATTTCATTAAACATCCTTTTCATTTTATTTTAGAAACTCTTTTTTTTTTTTCTTTTTTGGGCATCTAAATGTTTTCTTTCTGAAAGGCTTTTTCACTTACATTATTCTGATATGCAAAGATACGTAGGAAAATATCATTAGGACAGACGAGGAGAAAAAGCATTTCTGGGATATGGGAGCAGTTATGTTTATCAATATCTATACATGTCTAGTTATAGTAGTATTACTCTCCAAACAGAGTTAATTCTCAAATTACCTATGTTCCTCTCACACACATACCTTAAAAGGAGACAAAACAACTGTACACTTGAATTAAATTAAAAGTCATTAAACTTTCACATTAAGAAATATTCCTTTGGCCACAGTCCAGAAATAACCTCACCTTAGAAGAATCACTGCGATTACACTGTTAATGTTTATGTTTTACCAAGCCTGAAAACATGTTTGCTATATATTACTCAAGCCTCCACAGATATTTAAATAGATTTGAACTACCTCCTACTTTCTAGTAGCTAATAGAATCATCCCAGGAGCACTATAGGTATAATATGACAATGAACAGGTAAAAGTTACATGCAAATAAGTTTATCAATTTATTTTTTTACCTCTATCTGCTTATTTTCACCAATCCATTGATTCCATTAACTACACAAATTCATGGTTTCCAGAAGTTATCCTCCCTCCTCCAGGTTAGATGAAAGGTATAGTTTACTGACATTCTACATTGGAATCTCTACTTTTTGGGGGGGAGGGAATTGTGATTTCCTTTTGTGATTTTCAAATCACCTATCAAATATACTTAACTAAACAGTTCTCTCATTGCAACTCAGCTGAAATTTATACAGTTTGTACACTGATGACAAGAAATGAATACCTGAAGGACCTGTTATTGGTAATAAGGGGAAGAAGTCCTGGTGCAGGAACTCCCTCCACCAAGCAAATTGCAACCCATCTATGACTTGGCATATTAGACTTAGAGAGGTGACTGAAGTACACAGAGGTTCACAGACTTGTTCAGGATCACATAGCTATTGTCAGAGGAATTTTCTGAACATGGGTCATCCCAACTCCAAGTCCAACATATGACCTCATCATGCCATTTGTATCTATGATATGAAAATGAATATGAACTATTAATTTTGTGGTAGAAAAATTATAAGTGAATGATAATATTAACATTAAATTATATCTGCAATATTTTTATGTAAGGTCACCAGATTTATATAGTGCAATGCCTGTTTTCCATTAGGAAATCCTTAGGATTCCCACTATCCTTTATGAAATTTATGACTACTGTCCTGAATCATCTGTAGCTACATCTCTGGCTACCCTGACCACTAGCTGTGACAGGCACAGGGTGATTCAGCACCAAAATCATTCAGGCCATGACGAAAGCTGTAATATGATTTACAAGCAAGAGTGTCATGACTCTATTGAATGGTCAACAAACCTCAGGTTATTAATAGCAGAAATTTTATTTTCACTTAGAGGAAAAGAAGATATTGTCCTAAAAGTATGTCAAAATGTTATCTTTTATTTATTTTTTATGTTTAGATGCTTTTAAACCTTTATTTGAAGAATATCATAATTTTTGATGTTTTCTTTTGAAAATGAGACCAGTTATTTTAACATTAAATCATAAAGACGCTGTGGAGAGGTGGATCTTGGAGTCAGGAGGACCTGGATTCAAGTTCTGCCTTTCAAACACCCTAGGCTGTGTAAATGCTGACAAATCATTTAACTTTTCGTTACCCTGGGCAACTTTTTAAGAGTGTAAGTTACAGAAGAACTGCTATATGCATTGGTAGAAGGAGTTTCCACATTAACAAAATCACAAGTCCAGGTTTAAAAAAAAAAGGTTAAATCTAAGTTTATTCTAGTAAAGCAAAATAGAAAGCTAACCTGAATGCCCAGATAATTTGAGTAGGAAAACCCAGTGATTTTTTTGCTTTGATTATCTGCCTATTGAAGGTTGCTTTGAGGTTGAATTATAAGATAGCTGCTTCAGTTCCTTCCTTTCTAAGCACAAGTCTGGCCTTAACATTTGAGCTGATTTTTCCTGTGCCAGGAAACTCTATAGAGTTATAAGGTAAAATTAAGAACAAAGTCATACATGTTATTTGAATAAGGAACAAGTTAACAAAGTTTCCAAAAATATTTAGCTAATTTTAAATTGAGGCATAATCATCTCAGCTAGAGTTTAGTTTGAGGAGCTCACTCAATCAACTCACTGAATTAACAACAACTTTCAAAGGATGACTTGTAACAATCAGGTTGAGCAACAAATCAGCAAACATCCCTATTGGCAGAGGAGGAACAGGATTAGTTTAGGCAGCTTCTCAACTTTATTACTCAGGGGATGATTAACCAGTTGGTGGACAATCCCTTGATCTTTCTCTTTCCATCCTTCGTCCTTTGGGGCAAGCTTACTATCCATTTCCAAGGACATCAGAGAGAAAGGAAAGGCAGTGAAATTTTTACCAATATATTTATGAGCTGCAGAGATACTAGATTTAATTCAATTAGGTATAATTTGATACACAAAGTATTTAAGTGCCTATTCAACATAAGGCACTGGGGACAAAAAGACAAAATTGAATCAGGCTCTGCCCTCAAGGAACTTCTACTTAAGAAAGGTACTAAGATGAAATCAATAATGCTCTGTGTTGGGGGCAGGGAGAAAGGACGGGAGGCTTACATAGCTAATTTAAAGGAAATTAATTTCCTATGAATTTCTTCTATCCCTGCTTTGCGTAGGCTCTCCTACTGTTATTACACCTTATGGTTTCTAGTGATTCAGAAGTCAAGAATCAGAAATCACAAGAATCACATAGTATGGGGTCCCTATATATTAGGAATCCTCAAACAACTCCCTCAAACGCTCCACTCATCAATGCATGCCCACAGTTTTAAGACATCTTTGTATAGAAATGTGCACATGTACCGTACTTGAGGCTTAAAAACACTATGCTTATCCATTTTGTCACTCCTATTAGTGTCACCTCTGTACTCCAATGCAATAATTTTGTTTGTTTGATTTGTAACCTCCCTGTAGTACACACCTTTCCCCCAAAGAGCTTTCTGTCATATGAACTTAAACTGATTTTGTTTCTTGGATTGTTTTCAAAAATACTCAAATCACCCAATACCTCAAGATATGATTATATATGTGCTAGGATGGGACAAATTGAGGGTTCAGTATCTCTTCTTTAATTCTTCATATCATTTAGTAGATAATGCCATGAACATATTAGACATTCAAAGAGGGAATAAAAAGCTTTTAGTCTTCAGAGTAATAGATTGAAACCTGTTAAAATTTTTAGTGAAACTTAATAGCTACTCCTTAAAGTGAAATTATTTTTAGAAAAAACAAAGAATAACAAGTCCCACACCCATAACCATAATCAAAGGTCTGAATGCTATTCAAACTTGAACAGCTTCATAAATTAAGAGGCTAATCCTGTCAACTTAAGAATTAACATTCTAATACTAGACTCAAACCTATAATTATGATGTTATAAGAACCACTAATGGTCACTTCAAGTTATTCTCAAATTCATAACCTAAATATAAGTTTTGGTTGCAGAAAAATGAAGCCTAGCACATGTAGTTAATAAAAAGAGCAATAAGAAAAGCAATAAAGAATCATCAGTATAACCCATATTCTAAATTGATCCATATTTTAAAAAATATTTTAGCCAAAATTATACACAACAAATGAGATAAAAGGACAATTGTCAAACCCTATTTAGTGTCTACTCAATGAAAACTGGGACAATATTCAAGTAACTTGATTAAAAAGCACAAAATATTCTTTCTTGCTTACATTTTCTAGATCATAATTTAAAGATAGAAGGGGTTTTAGAGGCCATTTAGGTTTACCACTCCCATTCTACAGATAAGGAAACTGTAGCCCAATGAGAGTAAGTGACTTGCCCTAGATTACTTTGGTAATAAATGGCAGGGCTGGGATTCAAATTCAGATCTTCCAAGCATTCAGTCATTGGTGGGGTAGATAGAGGTCACAGGTTAAATGAATTGCTAAAGACCATGCAACTTAAAATTACAGTACAAATGCCCTGACTCCTGGTTCAACAAGGTATGCCTTTCCAGTAGTCACTGAAATGTGAGGCCTGCATATTCTTTTGGTCAAGACTGTCCAGATAATAACTTCTAGTTTTCTATTTCATTTATGAATTAAATGGCTACCCTGAGGTAGTTCAAATTTGCATAAGTGAGTTATATTTTCTAAACTGTTCCTTTATTAAACTGAGTCTGACAGTTCTCTGTTTTAAAGAGGAATGAGCTACCTTAATTGAAGGTGACAGATCTTTCTCTAGAAGATAAAGGAATGTCCATGTATTAAACTGGTCTCACCTGTTGAAGGATGGCTCCAAGGGAGTTCTTGTCTTTTTGATTAACGCCATCTTTCTGTAATCGAGCAAGTAGCTCCGGTTTCTTGTATGTTTTCAGTGCCAGGAGGTGAATCACCCTGTCTCTATAGGGCCGCTGAAAAACACTGTTGTTTAAATGGATCTTTCGTATTGTATTTGCAGGGTTAATAGGAGTTGACCTTTTCCTCTCGGGCACTGCATCTGGAACAACTTGAGGTGCTTTCCGAATTTGCACTCTTTTACCTAGGTCCAGTGGAAAAGACAATAGTCAGTGTCTACAGGCTATGACAAGCATCGGTCCATATTCTGAGGTAGCTATCATGTTACTTGTTTATTTTTGAGTTTTGAGGACGACACACATATTACCGAGGTAAACAATAATTCAAAGTAAGTTTTAAGAATTTCTGCCAGTCAGGTTCAACTAGACTCATTCATTAGATTAACTCTAACGAGATACAATTAGTCCAGTTCCTGAGGTCCAGAGAACTAAAGTGATTTGCCCAAAGTCACAACGGACTAGAGCCAGGGTTATAACCAAAACTCCTTACTCCCAGTTCAATAATTTTCCTTTTTTAAAAAATGAACTTAACAATTATCAACAAAGATGAATATGCCTACACAGAACAAAAAGGACTTATATGAAAATATCAACTTCTGTAATGTTCAATTTGTCTTTCTCTGTGCTGTACAGAAATCTAGAAAAATCACATAGTAAGATTACTAAAAATTGTTATAGCCTATACTGAGAATGGGCAAGCTAAATGACAGCTACATATATGTTAAATTACCTTTTCAGTGAAGGCACAAACTGTAGGGCTAGTACCTACTAATCATATACTCTTATCAATGGTAAATGGTAAATTTTGAAAACCCTAACAAAAATTTCAGAAATGGCCAAATAAGCAGATCTCTATCCCTCAGCAGGGAAGGATGGTAAATAGTTTAGGCCTCTGCAGAGAGAAAAAGGAGGCCTTTCCCACTATATGCAGATCATATCCATATAAGAATCTAAATCTCACTAAACTCTTCTTTATTTATGATTATTCAAGTATCTCTTCCAAATAGAGACATCTTGGTTGAAATGGGCATTTTGTACTAAGTACACAATTTATTGAGCAAAAGTTTTATGGGGAAAAAGCCTCTGTGATTTCTGTGTATCTGGGACTCATTCAGTTTTGATTCCCCTCCCTCAAACCTTGCTGGGTCCCGGAGAGTAGCCATGCCTATACAGGCTCCTTAGTTAACTAGTTGTTTAGATTATTAAAATGACAGCCCAACATACTGGACCACTGAGTTACAAATAAGACTAACTGGCTTCAAATATTTCAGAAGGAAAAATAAATGCTGGGATCTTCACTGAAAGCTCTAAATGATCTTGTCAGCAGCTTCTTTATAACTGAGGTTAGAGCATGAAGGGTAAGGAGAAGAGAGAGTTGGCATGGAGAGATGGCCTATTTTTTATTCTCTTGACCAAAGTTAAGCTTGAATCATCTCAAGGAATCTCTTTCTACCATAATTACTTTTCATTTTAGCATCTGGATATGATTAATGGCAAAAAATATTCCTCAAAGTGCATGACAAAAATCCTCAACAGAAAGGTGGTAAGGTCTAAAGACTAAAGCAGACCTGTGCAACCTGCAGCCCACCAAAGGATTTCGGGCAGCACGCAAAAAATGTAGAGGATGGACTAAAGGATGACGTGGGGAAGAATTATAGTTTTAAAAAATCTTTTTTACTTTCCCACCCAATTTTAGAGATCATTGGAGTGTTTGGAAACAAACAATAAATTTCTAACAATGACGAGCAAATCTTTCCACTTTTAATCTTTGCTAAGCCCATCCTACCAAAGTAAACAGGTATAGCTTCATGGTCAAAAGGAAGAGAAATATTAACAAGCACAAAAAGTGCCAATACTTTCTCCCCTGAATGGCAGTCAGCATCCTCCCCTTCCCTGTACATCCTTCTGCCCACTCTTTGGTTCCTATTCAATTCAAGGAAAAAAATGTGGAAGAAAGAAAACATTAGTAATTTATATAACAGGCCAAAAAATAAAGCAGGGAATATTAAGGGGTAGGAAGTGGGGTGGGGAAAACAACTTTTTTTTTTAACCTCAGAAAAGTCCCTTTAATGAAACCTGTGGGAGAACCTAATTCTCTTTCCAGATCTAACTTCTAATCAATCCCTAGAGGTCTTTATATAACTGTGGCAGTGGATCTGTGTTGTGTGACCTGGGGACTGCTCATCTGAATCTATATTTCACTATATTAAGACGGATACCTAATACTAAGAGCTTACTGACCTTCCACTCAATATGAGATGGAAAGTAAGAGATTCCTTCCCCATGTCTAACAACTATCAAATAAGCAAGCTGAAACACAGACAAAATACCACGTACCAGAAAGAGAGTAGATATTGCCAACTGGCTTTTTGAAATTGTTTTTCTGGCCTGGCAGAGGGAGGGGGGGAAAAAAGACAATGGTTTTGGCAATACAGAACCAATCCTGGACTTTAAAAACAATGACTAGGAGTAGTATGGAGATGTTGTAAACTCTAACACTATACAGCTCAATGAGCATATATGCATTTAGGTTATTCAGTACAACTAAATATGATGTTAATTTCTTGAAAGGCAACAAAACATATAAACAAACAAATACATGCACGTATATAAACAAATATCACTGACTTTTTTTTTTTAAAAGAGGGAAAATGGGAAGGTATAGTCTTGGAAATTATATTGGTCACATTTACTTATCTAGAAAAATTAACAGCCAATAACATGCAAACTTAGAAAACATGACTATATATGAAAATATGCTTATAAACATTAATCAGATCACATGGATAGGGTAAAAAATCATCAAACAGTTTAGTTTCCTTTTAAAGGAATAAGAAATTTGAAAGGAGCTGTGACCAATATTCTCTTAACGAGTATAACAAAGATGTACTTGTTATGGGAAATTTGTTACTAAAAGTAGAAATATTATAGAAGGAATAAGAATATGGATTCCCTTCTAATATCTATCTTTCTTTCCCATTCAAGCTGTGGATTCCCAGGCCTCTCAATCTAGATAGGTCACTCTTGCCTCTGGGGAATGAGCCTCTATTTGGGAATATGGCAGTGCAGTACAGAAGACCACAATGCACAAGTGTTTCCCATGCTCTCAGGTACCACTGTCCTAGAAGCCTTGGTGCACTTTCTAGAGTCCTCTACTGGAGACTGAACTCCTAGGATGCTTTCACCTGAGATTAGAACTTTCTCTAATTCATTTCCTGAGGGACTTTTGTGAAAAATAATCTTTGGTTTTTGAGGCATCATTGTATCGACTTTGAACTTGGCTTTCCATGGCATAACAGTTAAGGGGCATTCTGTTTTATGAAGACTGCGCAACTGTTTCAAGGACTATTTGCTAAAGACAAAATCTGGATGGTTAGCTAGCATTTAAGAAGAAAAAAGAATCTGAAATAACCTCGACAAATTGGCTGAAAATGGGAAGTTGCAAACAGACAGTTAGAGAGAAAATGACTGAAAGAGATGCAATGCCATAAGGATTGAATATAAATGAGATAGCAATATGGACCTCTTAAAAAACCATTATAATAAAGATCAGACCTTTACTAAAGCAGTCTGTACAGTTTTGAACTCAGAGATGAGAAGAATTGGAGGATTCAGAAGAAAGCAATGAAAATGATTAGAGGGCTGGCATACAAGCCATACAAAGAAAGGTTAAAAGGACTTGGGGTCATTTAGCCTGGACAGGAGAAGCTGAGGAAAGCTGTAACAACAGCATTTAAGAACATGAAAGAATATTGTATGGGTGATTGTAAGTAGTTGGCTCAATGAGGATGAGGGAAAAGTTTGAGAAGTTAATCAGTCTACAAGCATTTATTGAGCACCTCTTATGAGCTAGGCACTGTGCTAAACACTGGGGATACCAAGAAAGACAAAAGTCAGATGGGCTCTCAAGAAGCTCATAGTCTAATGGGGAAGACAACAGGAAAACAATGAATAAACAAGACATATACAGGATAAACTGAAGATAATCAAGACAGGGAAGGTACTAGCATCAAAGGGCATCAGGAAAGACTTCTTGAAGGAGGTGAGATTTTAGCTGGGACTTGAAGAGGAGGAAAGAATATTTCATGCATGGGGGACAGTCTATAAAAAAAGCCCAGAGATGGAGTGTCTTGTTTGAGGAACAGCAAAGACGCCGGTGTTATTTGATTGCACAGTATGGAGGGGAAGTGAGGAGAAAAGTGTAAGAAAACTTGACAGCTAGGAGGCAGTCTGCTTTGAATGCCAAACAGGGCCTTTTCTCTTCGATGCTAGCAGTGATAGGGAGCCGCCAAAGTTTACTGAACATGGTGGTGCTGAGGTCAGATCCTGAGCTTTAAGAAGATCCACATGACAGCTAGGTAGAGGATGGCCTGAGGTGGGGAGAGGTTTAGGGCAGGGAGACTAACAAGCAGGCTCTCTAACAGTTTGGTGCGAAATGGTGACAAGGTCAGAGGAGAGAGGGGGGCTTATCTGAGAGATGTCATGAAGATGTCATAAATTCCTAGTGCTAATAGAAGAATGATCCAAACTGAGGTCCTAGGAAATGTCACCAAGGGAAATTGTTAATAGTTAGGTAGACACAACTCTGTATATGGAATGGTTGGCTGCAGTCCGAACTAAAAATAGTACACTGAACATGGCAGACACGCTGCTCTCTGATCTTCCCTAAAAACCGGGAGACTGAATACTTCAATCTCTCGAGTCCTTAAGTTATCTCCTGGAAGGATGGCACTCAGCCACCAGTGACGCCAAGCTACAATGTCCTTTTTTTTTTCCTTAAAGGCTGAAATAACTTGGTTACTTTTTAGTACCATTACATAGTATCGAACATACACTGTGTGGTTTGTAGGAACCTAGGTGTTTCAAACCCTGTGCATGCTAAAAACAAGGGTTTGTTAGACAAACAAAGTCTTCAGCATCTGAAGTCTATTTAAAACCTCCAAACTATTCTGATGTGAAGTCAAAGGGTTTCATCAGAAAACTATCTCTGATGAGCAATGATATTCCTTCAATCTGTCTCTACCCACCCATCCCTGCCCCTCCAGCTCCAATTGATTTCTCTGTTTCATAATAAATTAAAACATTTTCAAAGCATTTTTAACTGGCTCTGCCAGAGGCAGAAATTCTCAACTTGATTTCTATTCTACTTCTACCCTCTCTGTCCCCCACTCCCTGCCCCCATTCCTGTCCCAGAGATCTAACACCTCTTCATCTCCTTACAAAATGCAAATATTTTTCACTTGAATGATTAAACTTTTAGGATATGCTGAATAAAGAAGTGATCTACAATGTCTGTCTCTAATACTTCTAGATAATCTTTCTCCGTCAAGTTAAAAGGGGATGGACAATAACTTAAAATGAAGCAAATACTATACTGTGAGTCTTAAAAATAATACAGCAAGACTAGACAATTGGTACATAAATTTAATTAAGAAAATTTTGAGGATAAAGGAGTAAGAAAGGTGATAAAAGATTGTTATTTCACTCATTAGAATAGGAAAAAAATGCTCTTTGGTGGCTCCCTACTGAAGAGAGAACTTGGTCCTGTGTGTACAGACACCTGGGGAAGTTAAGAATTGTTGTTAAACCAAACTAAGTGTATCTAAGCTAAGCACTAGTTCCCAGGAGCATTGGCCATGTTCCAAAAAAGTGCCTGTTAATGACAGAAGTGTAGTTTCTAAACACTGATTGCATTGTAGCTGGCTCACACATAGAAGGAAAAAACACAGAAGCAGAATTATACTCAGCCATAGAAAGATAAAGATTAAGGCGCTTGGTCCTCAGAGAGGCTGTCACTGCTAGAATTGAAGTTCTGAAATTAATAATACTTCACTTTAAAAAAAGTATGCTGGTGCTATTTAAAACTGACAAAGGGTTCATCTAATTCCTGATAGTATTAACAGACATAAAAACTAATATACCAAATTAGGTCTGATAAACACCTACTCCTTTCTCCATATATCAAGACAAAATAAGGGACACAGCCAACAATCACCGTTTCTTATTGTCCCTTGTCCTGGTGGTTATGTTGAGTGGAATTGGTAAAGCCTGAATTTTTAGCCATTCTACTGCCGGACAGATGGAAAAAGCAACAGAATACTAGATGACATTTCATTCCTTTAGTGCTGGTACCCTGAGGCTTTGTAATAGGTACCTCTCTAAATTTTTTATTTTTTATCTCTAAAGATAAAAATTCCTTTCTCAGTGTCCACTGAAAATCCAAAGAAAAGTCTGCAATGGGGGTCACTAAACAAAAAAAAAACAAACCAAAAAAACCCAATCTGCTAATCGAGAATTTCTTATTTTAAAAATAATTATCAAACTGTAAAACATGAACCATCCAACATTTTTTATTATCAAAATTATATTTTCTGTTGCTATCCACATCCAGAGAAAGAACTATGGAGTCTGAATGCAGATTAAAGCATACTATTTGCTCTTTTTTTCCCTTCTGTTTTGTTTTGTTTCTTCTTTCTTGTGGTTCTTCCTATTGGTTCTAATTCTTCTTTACAACATGACCATTGTGAAAATATGTTTAATAGGAATGTACATGTACAGCCTATATCAGATTGTATCCCATCTTGGGGAAGGAGGAGGAGAGAGAAGGGGAGAAAATATAAAACTCAAAACCTTATGGAAGTGAATGTTAAAAACTAAAAATAAATAAATTAAACACACACACACACACACAAATTATATTTTCTGGTGGCAAGGAAGAGCACAACAATTACAACCTCCTATGTCACTTTCTCAGATCTCAGGAGATATTTTTCAAAGCAGTACAGACTAGCTCCATTAAGGAACAGTTTGGGAAGTGAATTGAAGAAAAAAATCACTTTCAACAATTAAGTAAAAAAAAATTTTTTTTTTAACAATATGGTATTCTTATGGAATCATTTTCACAAGATAACATAAAACTATTTTATATTTGCACACTCTTTTTCCCTGACAACCAACTTCTTTGATTTAATAAGTTAATAATGGAAGTGGAATTTATACATGGCAACCTAAGCTACTTCAATTGCTCTTTATGAGAAGGGTATAAAAAAAGAAAAAAAAAAAAGGAAACACATACACACCTACAAATGGTCCACCAGGTTTTATAACCTTTGTACTTCGGTTACGGGATTCCTCTTCTGCCTGGGTCATTCGTTCTCTTGTCATTTGATAGGAGTCATTTGTTGCACATACTGTAATTTTATCTTGTATAAATCCCAGGCAATTGAGCTGTGAGGCACCAGAACTGCAGAATAACAAAGTAGCTTTGTAAGAGATGACCATTTTAAACTCATTTTTTGGTCAGTAGAGGCAAGCTAGATTTTAAAGATTATTCTTGTATCTTCCTCTAATTTCCAACATTTTCTTCTTTTATTCTATTTTTTTATTCTACCCTAATAGAATGGGTAGAGCCATATAGGTTTTACCCTAGGTCTATGGCAACATATGAGTGCCACATGTTCTTAAGAATCTTCTACTCCTGATTCTTACTAGACTTGAAATGCAGTTTGTGTTTAAAAGTGACTTCTAAACTTTCTCTTTACAGAACAAATCTTTAGCACTGAGTTGAGTAGTGAGATGTAGCTTAAATTTTAATTTGCAAATAGTGTTCTAGTTGGTGACAAAATTCTAGCAAGCACTAAAGCCTGCTTTATTACCCTAGGATCCTCAAGCACCTTAGAATTTACATTTGCCTTTCCATTTAAAACTCACTTGTAGGGAATGAATAAGTGGCAGCAATTTAACATTTTTTGGAAAAAGCAACTTTATTCCAAAAATTTTTAACTTAGCTTCAGGTTCTTTAACTTTCTTTAAGCAACTTCTGTTGTCATCAGATGCATTTATTAAATTCAAGGGAAAATATAACTATGGGTTGATTTTTTTTTAAAAAAATCAGTTTTATAGGTTTAAAATTTGACTTTTGAAGTTGTTTTAAGAACTGCCTCACAAGTGCTAAAATTTGTACTTCTCAAATGTGTTAGTATCATTTATTAGGTAATTATATCACACAGGGCTAGAAATAAGGCAAGTGAGATTTGTGTTTTTCATCAGTTCAATTTGTGCTCAACTCTAACATAAGATGGAGTAACAATGGGAGAGAGGTATTTCAGGTGAACATTTTTCTCTAAAGCAGTATTTCTATGGGTCAAATTTTGTTTGACAGTTTGGTGGTGTAGTAGATAGAATGATGGGCTTGGAGTCACGAAGTCTTGAGTTCAAATACGTCCTCAGACACTAACTGCGTGACCTTGGGCAGTTCTAGTAAGAATAAGGGGTAGAGGATTTTAAAGACTATATGGTGCTCAGGAGAATACCGTGCACAGTAACAGCAATATTGTACAATGAAGAACTGTGAATGACTTGGCCATTCTAAACAATACAATGATCCAAGACAATCCTAAAGGACTCATGATGAAAAATGTTATCGGCCTCCAGAGAAAGTACTGAATACAGGCCAAAGAATACTATTTTTCACTTTCTTTTTTTGGTTGAAGTTTTCTTCCACAAAATTACTAATATGGAAATATGTTTTACATGAATGCACATGTATAACCCAGATTGCTTACTGTCTCAGGGGGGAAGGGAGGGATAAGAATTTGGAACTCAAGACTTAAAAAAAAAAAGAACGCTAAAAGTTGTTTTTATATGTAATTGGGAAAAATAAAATACTATTTTAAAAAGGATATAAGGTGTTGATATTTTGTGGTAAGTCATTGAATTTCTCTTTGCCTCAGTTTTTTTATCTTTAAAAGGGGGATAATAATAGCACCTACCTCCCAGGGTTCTTGTGAGGATCCAATGAGATAATATTTGTAAAGCAATTATCATAGTGTCTGATAGCATAAACTACATAAATGTTAGCTATCATTGTTATTATTATTATTATTATTATTAGACAATATTGATCATTAACAATCAGTCTCAGCCAATCAACAAGTATTTATTAAGTACTTACTGCAAGCCAGGCAGTAAGCCAAGTGCTGGGGATACAAAAAAATGCAAAAACACTCCCTCTCAAGGAGTTCACATTCTAATGCAGGAGATAGGTCCTTAACTATGTACCTACAAGACAAATATGTTGTAAATGGAAGGTAATCGCAGAGTGAAGGCACTAGCAGCTAGGGGAAGAAGAAAGTTAGCCTACAGAAGTTAGGATTTGAGCTGAGTCTAGACAAAAAGCCAGAGAAGCCTAGAGGCTGAAGTGAGGAGGAACAACATTCCAGGCATGGGATACTAAGGGAAACAAAGAATCCCTATATAAAAAACAAATAACACTTCCAAATCCCAGCGGATAGACTAGTTATTTCAAGCAAAATTTAATACAAAAAACTTTAACCAGTCCGTTGGAATTTCTGGTAAAAGGATGTGACTAGTCTTCATATTGCTTAATTTAGTTAGTTGATATATTAAGCCAAAGGCCGAAAGTTCATAATTACTGGGATCAATGGTAAAAACATTAGAGCTTAATAGAGGACACTAGGATAGCTATAGCTATTCTAACACATTTCAGTGATTGGTCAAAGAAAGGCAAAACACTTTTAAATACAAGAAATAGTAGGGTCTTGAAGTTCCTTTCCCAGTACTAATTTGTTACAGGAAATGGCCAAAGTATACCTATTGGCTAATTTCTATTAATGATTAGCCTAATAATGTCACATACTTACATAATAAAATGTCAGCTGCAAAGGGAAAAAATGTCAACTGGAAAGTTAAGGTAGCATATGCAGATGACAGATAAGAGCCAGATTTAGCATTAGTGAAAGACCACAATAAATAAATGACAAACAATCATTGCTCTTAAAAAAACAAAATGAAACATTTTTCTTAATCATCGATTGCTTAGAGACAGCACTTCCCTAATGTCTTCCCAGTAATATCACTCTAGGTCTTTCAAAGTACATTAATTACAATCCAGAATTGCATTTTTCTTTGTGGTTTCTTTAAACACAAAATAAAACTTCAAATAGCTTCTTCTGGTTTAAGGCCATGGAATGACCACCCTACAAAGAGGAACTTGAAAAGAAAGAAGAGGCAGTCAGGGAAGTTAATAAAGGAATCCAGTCAACTGGTATTTACTGAGGCCAGGTTATGAGAGACACAGTAAATGTAAGGCACAGTCTCTCTCCTTCAAGTTTACAATTTTGTTCATGAGATAAATTTTATAGACACAAAAAGATCAGAAATCATCATAAAAATCCTAGTACATCATCATATGTAAACCACAGAATAGATAACATGCTCATAAATGTTACAGAGTTCCCACTGATGGACACATTAGACGTTTAGGTTGATTAGGTAAGATGGGCCAAATTATAGGGGTCTGATGAAAGACAGAGATATAATTTCTGCTAACTTCACACTGACCATCTTACTAAGTATGAATATGTGCTCTAACCACAGTGAGGAACACTAAGAGCAATAACAATGATGACAGTAATGATATAGCTAACACTGTTAGATAGCCTTCCAAGGTTTCAAAAGTGGAAACTGATAGGGCAATTAATCGCATAATATCACTACTTATAAGATGGTGTTGAGCCCTTTAATGAAACAAAAACAAAAACAATTTTCTATAAGAAATCAGTTAAATTAGCTGACAGAATGTAGGAGTATGGTTTTTTGGACTGGGAACCAGGAAATGTGGATTCTGGATCACTGATATTTTCTGCTAATTAATTGTGTGACCTTGAACAAGTCAATCAAAGTTTATAGGTTTCAGTTTCCTCATCTGAAAAAAATGAGGATATTGTTCTGGATTACTAATTAAAAAGTACCTTTGGTTCTGAATACCCAGTAATCAGGGAATGCCACTCAGCAAGGCCCATCCCCACCTTCTCCCACTGGTGAGTTCCTTTTGGAACCTCCATTTTGTGGAAGAGCCAGCCTTCATTCTGCTCCTGGCCCTGTTCTTTACTTCCTCTGGTCTTCACAACTATGTCCCTGCTCTGGGTCCCTTTATCTCCACTATTCCCTCCCCTCTGCTCTTTTCCACCTCCCTTTTGTGTGTTATCTTCCCCTATAAGAATGTAAGTTCTATGGGTGTAGGTGTCATCTTTCTTTTTGGCTTGTATCTGTATCCCTAGAGTTTAGTACATATAAGGGCTTAATAAATGCCTGCTTTTTACCTTTCTTCCTTCTCATGGTTTAAAGTAAAATTATTATTTCTTTACATTGATCTTCAATCCCTAATGCTGTTTTTCTCCCCACAAAAAGTAAAACTTTCAGAATGTTTACTAAATACCCTGAATATCAGGGCTATGACTGAACAGTTGAGCAAATGCCAGAGGCTATGTACTGAGGAGTGGCCAAGCCAATCTAGCTTTAGGAAGCACTAAAGCTATTTTATTGATAAGGAAAAGGTATAAATGTTAAGAAATATTAAATAAGCAGCCAATTTGTTTGCTTTGAAAGAAGGTATACTCCACACATGTATACTTATATATTAACTATATATATACATACACATACATATCTATAAAATGCTAATTTTTTAAAGTCTGACTTAGCATTAAAATATCCTAACCACCATTCTACAGTTTAACAAAAGTCTCAGACATAAATACAAATATTTTTCTCTTATCATGACTTAAAATGTACTTACCTTGAGACAGTTTGCTGGATGCAGTCAAAGCTTCCCTGAGGGTTATCTTTGCCAACATTTGACAAGTAGAAGTTAAAATTATGCACTTCATTTGGAGGATCATTTTTGGGAATTTTGACAAGCTAAAAGGATGAGAAATGACTCAAACTGTAAATTCAGCATAGGACTTAATAACAAAATTTGCTAAAGTAACATACTAAGTTGAAGCCCTCCTGAGAGCTATGTTCAAATCACAAAATTAATAAGTTCAAGACATTTGTCATTTGAAAATAAGTCCTTTGGTATTCTTCAAAGATTCTTACTTGTACCCTTTTCTGTAGGTATAATTATTTTCATAAGGTTTGGTAGATCAACTGTGTATTAGCCAAAAAGGAAGAAATAAATAGTATAGTAACTATCTTAAAAGTCCTCTTCCGGTTCTTGTCTGGTTTCTCTGCTGCCCCTCAGTCTCCTTTGCTGGATTATCAACCACACGCCAACCACAGGTTCCAATCAAGAAATCAACAAACATTTATTAAGCCCTTAGCACATTTCAGGAACCCTCCTGGCCTCCTTTCTTCTCTTTCTATATATACTCTCTTAGTGAACTTATCAATTCTTATGCAGATGACTACAGATCTATATATCCAATATGCCTTCCTAAATACCAACCCCATTTTATCAAGTTTTGCTGGATGTCCTGCAGGCATCTCAAAATCCACAGAACTCATCTTTCCCCTCAAATCTGCTCCCCATTGTGGCTTTCCTATGTCTGGTAAGGGTGCTATCATCCTTAGTGTCACTCAGGTTTATAGCTTCCAAGTCAACCTCACATCCCTTTAGTCCCTTTCACCACCCATATCCAATCAGTTTACAAATTTTGGGGACTCAATCTCTATAAAATGTTTTACCTGCACTCGTTCCCTCCACTCACAGAACTGCCACACTAGTTCAGGGTCCCCCCATCACCTCTCACTCAGACCTATCCTATTTCCAATCTTTCCCCTTTCCTAAAATCATCCTCCACATGGCTATCAAAGGGATATTCCTGAAGTACAAGTCCGATCATGTCACTCCCCAGCTTGAGAAGCCTCATTGATTCCCTATAGCCTCCAGGATCAAACACAAACACTCCTTTGGTATTTAAAACCCTTCACAATCTTACTCTAAACTTATTTTTCCAGACTTCATTTCACATGACTTTCCTTCAAATGTCTTAGGTTCCAGCAAAACTGGCTTTCCCTACTGACATTTCACCTCTGCCTCTTAGAATGCTTAACTTCATACAAAGCTCAGCTCAAGTGCCAACTCTCCCAGAAGACAATGTTGCCTCTACCAAATCACTTTGTATATATTTTGTAATTCCTCAGCTGTGTACCTGTGGCTTCCTTCCCGCCTCCCACCCTAGTAAACTCCAGGTTAGTTTGAAGGTACAGGCTGTTTTATTTGTCTTCTATTCTTGGTGTCTAGTTTATAATATGGGCTTAATGCTTGTTGCATGTTTATTTTAAAAAGGAAATCAAGTTAATTTGGCATGACTGCCTCCCAAAGAAGCCATGTTAATTTTTTAAAATACATTTTTACCGATATCTTTTTGTTTCCTCCATTTCCCCCACATGCTCTTACTCCCCTCTCAAATGGTAATCTTATAATAAAGAAAAAAGTCTGATGTCATAATAACAATAGCAGCTAGCATTTACATAGCTATAATGTTTGTAAAACACTTTACACATATAAATGAACTCAGTTCAACCCTCATAACAACCCTGAGAAGAGGTGATCAACATCCATCCATGATCCCCTCTTCTCCAAAGAGGTAGGGAACAGTGTCTTGGAGCCAAGACTGAATGATTTTAATTTCTAAGCAATTTAATTCTTATTCAAGCAGTGAATCAGGAAGCATTTATTAAACCCCTACATCAGCCAGGTATTATGCTGGACGATGGGGATACAAAAACAAATGTCAAACAGTTCCTGACTTCTAGGACCTTACATTCTATTGGGGGAACACAACATATAAGTTAATGCAAAACACAAAACAAGGTAAATATAAAAGAATTTGTAGGGAGCCATTAGTGGCTGGTGGGGGGGGGAGGGAAGGTCAGGAAAGGTTTCATGGAGGTGACACCTGAAATTTGAAGTAAGCTAGGAATTCGAAGAGACAGGGGAATGCATTCCAGGCACAGAGAACAGCCAGTGCAAACACCACCTGGAGGTGGGAGATGGGATGCCATGTACAAGAAAGAGCAGGCCAGTCTGGATCACAGATTGTGGACAGCAGGATTTAATAAGCCAAGAAAGGCAGGCTGAAGCCATTTTGGGCAAGGCTTTAAGTGCCAAAGAGAAAAGATTGCATTTAATCCTAGAGGTAACAGGTCACCATTTAATTATCCCTATTCAGAGGGCTCCTGTATCTACATTTCCAGCCCTAATCTCTCTTGAATCCTGTCCTGCATTACCAGTTGCCTTCTGGACATCTCCACCTGGATGGCCCTCAGTATCAGAAACTGAATCATTATCTGTTACTCACTTCCACCCCTTGACAAATCACCCCCTCTCCAAACTTTTCTGTATCTGCTGGGGGCCTGGTTATCCTTTCAGTTACCCAGGTTTTCCTAATCCCAACCTTTGATTCATACTTGACTCCTCCATGTTCCTTACATGCCATATCCAGTCAGCTGACAAGTCTTACTCATTTCTATCCTTACCCTATATTAGTGCTTTCTAACTCATCAAATTATCTTGTATTTACTTAGGATTACAGAATTATATGCTCCTAGATTTAGAGCTGAAAGGGACCCTAGAGGTAATTTTATCCAATCCCCTCATTTTACAAATGAAGAAACTGAAGCCCAAGTAGGTTAAACAATTTGCCAAAGGTCTCACAGGTGGTAAGTGTCAGAGCTAAGATTTGAATCAAAGTCCTTTTTTTGGGGGGGGAGGGGCGAAGCAATTGGGGTTAAGTGACTTGCCCAGAGTCACACAGCTAGTGTTATGTGTCTGAGGCTGGATTTGAACTCAGGTCCTCCTGACTCCAGGGCTGGTGCTCTATCCACTGTGCCACCTAGCTGCCCCACCCTGAACCAATGTTCTTGACCTAACTCTCAATCTAAAATTCTTTTCGTGACATAACACAGCTGTTTCTTGACACATGCTGTATCCCAGAAGCATCTCAGTTCCTTGAGGGGATTGTGTTATCTTTCCATCCTAAACTCATGCTTAGCACAATGTTTGGGATGTAGGAGGCATGCAGAGAATTACAGGATCTCAGCACTGGAAGGGACCTTGGGGGTCATAGAGTCCAACCTATTCTGAACCATCCTGTACCCAGTGAGTGGTCATTTAATTTTGGTTTAAGACCTCTGGTAAGGTGGACCTATTACCCTCTGAGATGGCAAATTTTATTTTGGGACAGCTGTTAATTTTAGGAAGCTTTTTTCTTACATTAAGCCAGTTTGCCTCTCTGTAATTTCTATTTATCCTTCTCAGTCATGACCTCTGGGGCAAAGCAGAACAAGTCAAATCCCTTTTTCACATGACAGTCCAGCAAATACTTGCAAATAGCTATCATATTCCCCATACTCTTCTTCTGGGGAAGGGGGTTTTCTAAGGTTTATTACTATTAATAATAGTACTTATCAATAATAAGTATTATATTTTAAGGTATACAAAATGCTTTCCTTGCAACAACTCTGTAAAGTTTACACATAAGGAAACTGACTAAGGGGTGAAACACTGCCTAAATCTTCTTGCCCAGGCTAAACATGTCCATTTTGTTCAACTGATCCTCATGTCATTAATTTGAGGCCCTTCATCATTCCAGTTCCCATATGTTAGATGCTCTTCAGCATATCAGCATATCTCCTTCCTAAAACACAGAGCCCAGCCGTGGTCTGACTAGAGTACAATATGGTGGGATTATCACCCTCCCTCGGTTTTATACACTAAGCCTCTCTCAATATAGTCTAAGTTTGTATTAGTGGTTGTGGCTCACATCACATTGTTGACTCATATTTAATTTGAAGTCCAATAAAACCTCCAGTCTCTTTCAGACAAACTGAAAACAAAATGGATGTGGGCAAATAAAAAAATAAAAGAGGGAGACAAGGAAAAATAGGTGTTAAATGAATTAAATTTTGTAATGAAGGTAACAACTCAGACAATGATTCTTTATCCATAGCTGCTTCACAATTTAGCCAGAGTTTCTAAGATTTAGATATGAAACCATCAACTCTGAATTTATTTAAACTTAACCCCATATTTTTGAACAACAGAATAACAGGGTAGTCTAGTCTAGCCCTTTATAGATGAGGAAACTGAGGTTTTGAAAGGTGAAATGATTCATTCAAAGTTATATACATAGTGAGTACTACCTCTTGGAATAACAAGTTCCCTAACTTTATTGCTACCAGTATAAACTAGCACTTTAAAACACTTTTTCTGCATTTATTCTTTTCAAGTTTTCAGGATGCCCCTAGTTTTAGGATTCTGAGACTTTGTGAACAACCTCCTTTCATACTATATATACCATTAACTTATCCGTCTCCTTCATGATATTATAAAAACACAGGAAGGAGAATGGGCAGAGAGAATGTCAAAGTAAGACTGAAGGAAAAAAAAAACAAATCTATTCCTGTATACTAGTGTAATAATTTCTCTTTGTTTGCTTTAGCTTTTTCTCTGAGCAATATTAGTTTGGCAGAGGAAGCAGTATCCTTAAGTCTCCTTCACCCCAGGAGAAATATTTCCTGTGCCTATCCTCCCATCTCCTCTCCCCTTGAAAACAGTACCAGAAATTTATATTCCTGTAGTTCTCAGAGTTAGGACAAGATAGTGGCACAGTATTCCTAAAGTCCAAGTTTGGATAAGGTAGATGGCCTAATGGACTGAGGACTGGATCTGGGGTTAGGAATATCAGTGGTAGTAGTAGTGGTGGTGGCGGTAGTAGCAGTAGTATTAATAGTAGTAATACTAATAGTAGTAGCAGGTAGCATTCAGGTTTACAAAACACTTTGTACATATCCCATGTGATCCTAATGACAATGAAAAGTAGGTACTATTATCACCCTCAGTTTAAAGATAAAGAAACTGAGGCAACAGTCGTTATTTAAATCACTTACCCAGGGTCGCACAGTTACTAAGTGTCTCAGGCAGGATTTAAACTCCAGACGTCCTGACTCCAGGTGCATCACCTTTCCACTTTACCCAAAGGTACTTTATTAACTGCACCATCCAGCTGTCTCTAAATCCTGTCTCTGACACTATCATGTGACCCTGGGCAAGTCACTTAACCTACGTGAGACTCACTTTACTCATCTGAAAAATTGGATTAATGATACCACACAAATGTATTTAATCAGGATTACTTAAAATGTAAATGAGGTATTGAATGTAAAGCATGGGCAAATTTACATTTAATGTTATGTGAAAGTTTGTTACAATGATGATGATAATTTCTATGGAAAACTCATGTCTTAAAGAAGGCATTCTTACTACACATGTCTGGAGGTATGATTATATCAAAACACCTTCAATGGCTCCTCACTGAATAAAACACACCTCCTCCCTTATCTTGGCTTCAAGGCCATCCATAACCTAGTCCCAACCCTATTAACCCTTTCCAGTTTCATCATACATTAACAACTCTCATGGATTCCACACCAGTCATTCTCAAAGTGATTTGCCATGAAATCTTTACATTATTACAAAAAAAAAGAAAATTTCTAATTTTGTTTAATATACCTTTTACTTTTCCAGTGAATGTAACATAAGTACAGTATTTGAAAAATAAATAAGCCTTGTCTATTACACACATCATCTCAACTTGGAAAAAGCTCAACAAAAATGGCTACTATTATTGAAGACAAACTATGCATGCTTGAGTTTCCTGACTTCCCTGTAATGTTGCCAATATAAATGTTCAGTGTGCTATAATTTCTCAACAAAGGATTCTGTGCTGTAAGCAAAAAAAAAAAAAAGTTTGAGAATTACTGCTCTACCCTCTAGCAAAACTAGCTTACTTGACATTCCCCGAATATATTCCATGCTTTCCTGTGTCTGTACCTTATCTCTCATGATTCAATATGCACCTAATGCTTCCCCACCTCAGCCTACTGCTGTTTTACCTATTAAGACTCAACTCAAAGGATACCTCCTCCAGGAAGCTTTAGATATCTCCCACCTAGAATTTATTCCTTATGTGATTTGACATTTTTGATATATTAATATACTAGTAACTCTTCGCCTTTCGATGTACTAATTTATACCACATTTATGTGTTATATCTATTCTCTCTTAACAACTGTTAAGTCCTTCAGGGCAGGGATTAGGTCTGATTGTTTAGATGATGATGATAGCCAACAGCACAGAGGAGTTTATCAGGCAGTTAGGTGGTATAGTAGATAGCACTGGATATAAGCACTGGATTTAAGAGTCCAAATCAAGAAGAACTGAGTTCAAATCTGGCCTCGAGACATTTATTATTCAAGTCACACTTGGCAAATCATTTAAGCTCTCTCTGCCTCAGTTTCCTCAACTGTAAAATGAAGAAAATAATAGCACCATCTTCTTGGTTGTGGTGAAGATAAATATCTCTATTCCCACAAGTACAAGTCATTATTACCATCTGTCTGGATTATAACAATATGCTTTATACAAGTCAATAAGCATTTAATTAAGTACCTACTATGTGCCAGACACTGTTAAGCACCAAGTTTTTTTTTTTAAACTTCTACTCTCACCTCTCTCCAAAATAATCTCTTACATAAAGAACTGGGTTCCCTTCTGAACTTTCTATGTTTACTAATTATGATTCAATCAATCAATCAATCAGCAAACATACTATGTGCCTGGTATTGTGCTGAGCACTGGGGATACAAAAAGAGGCAAAAAACAGTCCTGGACCTCAAGAAGTTTACTGGAGGAAGGAAACAACATGCAAACAAATATATACAAACCAAGGCATAAGGAGGATAAATAGGAAATAATTAACAGGGGGAAGGCATTGGAATTAGAATGGTTGGAGAAGGCTTCCAACAGGAAGTGACATTTTAGTTGGGACTTAGAAGGAAGCCAGGGAGGTCAGTAGTTGGAATGGAGGAGGGAGAACATTCCATACATGGAAGATAGCCAGAGAGAGTGCCTGGAGCAGAGAGCATCTTGTTTGTGGAAAAGTCAGGAGGTTGGTGTCACTGAAATGAAGAGTTACATGGCAGGGAGTAAGGTGTAAGATGATTGGAAAGGTAGGAGGGGGCTAGATTATGAAGGGCTTTGAGTATCAAGCAGAGCATTTTGTATTTGATCCTGGAGGTGATCGGGAGCCACTAAAGTTTACTGAATAGTGTAGAGACATGGTTGGACCTTCGCTTTAGAAAAATCCCTTTGGTAGCTGAATGGAATATGAAGTGGGGAGAGACTTGAGGCAGGTTGACCCACCAGCAGGCTATTGCAATAATCTAGGCATGAAGTGATGAGGGCCTTTACTAGAGTGATAAAAGTGTCAGAAGACAGAAAGGAGAGTGTTCATTTTTAATGATTCATTGATGCTCTTTTTTTCCTTTTATTTTAGTAGCACCATCCCTATCTGTTTTGTCTTGACCGACTCCTCCTGCCCCAATAAAAGCCTTCCCCTGTATTACAAGTGAATTATTTGTTGTTCAGTCATTTGTTGTTGTTGCTATTGTTGTTTTGGTTGTGTCTGACTCTGTGAACCCATTTGGGGTTTTCTTGGCAAAGATACTGGAGTGGTTTCCCATTTGTTTCTCCAGCTCATTTTAAAGATGAGGAACTAAGACCAACAGGGTGAAGTGACCTGCCCAGGGTCGAACAGCTAGCAAGTGCCTGAGGCCATACTTGAACTCAGGTCCTCCTGACTCTAGATCAGGTGCTTTATCCACTGTGTCACCTAGCACCCAATAAGTGCAAAAGAAATAGCATAAGCTGTATCTGAAAATATATGGCTCATTCTGCATTTCCAATTACTACCTCTCTGCCAGGAGGTATGAGAAACATAACTCATTGTTCTAGAGTCTTCTGGAAGCCCTAATTGGTCATTTCATTGATCATAGCTCTTAAATATTTCACAGCTATTTTTCTTTACAATGTTGTACTGATTATATACGATATTCTTCTAGTTCATTTCTTTCATTCTGCATCAGTTTATAGAGGTTTGTTGTTGTTTTGAATCTATCTTTCGTTATTTATTATTGTGCAATAACATTCCATGATATATCCATACTATAATTTGTTCAGTCACTCCCTAATTGATGGACACTCCCTTAGTTTCCAGTTCCTTGCTACAATAAAAAGTATAGCTATAAATATTTTTGTATATGGGAATTCTTTCTCTTCTTATTTGATCTCCTTGGGGTATATATCTGGTAGCAGCATCACTGGGTTAAAGGCCATGCCCAGTACCAAATTTCTTTCTAGAACAGCTAGATGTCTTCATAGCTCCACTAACAGTGTATTACTGTGCCTGCCTTCCCACAGCCCTCCAAAAATGGTCAGTTTTCCCTTTTTTGTCATCTTTGCCAATATGATGAATTGTGAGGTTGAAACTTAAAAAGTTGTTTTAATGTACATTAAGAGTCTTGAGGGTTGCCTGGGGCACAGAGAAATTTTTTTGTCCCCCAGGGTCACAGTCAGTATATGTCTTAAGCAGAATTTCAACTCATCTTTCTACTTCTGAGACTAGCTTTCTCCCCTTATCTGTTTCAGTCTTATACCCTTACTGGATTCTAAGAAATGTGAGGGCAGGGATTGTATAGTATCTAAACTTCTGTGGTCTGCCAGTACCTAATGCAGTGCTACGCAGACATTGCATGCTTAATAAATGCATGTGTTGCAAAATTTAGATAAAACAAAACTACAATCTATTCAGCCATTGTCATGTCATCTCCTCAACTCAATAAACCCCAGTAGCTCCCTACTGCCTCCAGGATCTTTCTCTCCCCTGTGTCTAGCATATATAATACCTGGCATATACTAAATGCTTAATATAGGTTTGTTTATTGATGATGGTATTCTATGATGTGGCAATCATATAGCATCACTGGGAGAATACTGGTGTAAAAGATGTTTTTTTGGGAAATGAAGTAGGTTCAATGGTCTTAAAATTATGTATTGTTGCCAAATCACAGGATAAGAGAGGGTCAAAGATTTAGAGCTGGAAGGGGCCATAGAGGTAACCTAGTTAAACCCCTTTCAACTTACATAAGAGGAAATTAATGTTTAGAATGGGGAACTAATTTAATTTGCCCAAGATCACACAGAAAGCATCAGAGGTGGAATTTGAGTCCAAATCTTCTCACTGAATCTACTGCTATATTGAACAAAATACTTAAAAATGAATTATTATTGAAGCTCTGAGAATTTCCTGGATAATTTTTTCTTTCTTACCCTAAGACTGTGAACTACTCTAAATATCTTAAAAGTCAAAGATCTGAATCTGTAATATTTTAATAAATGAAAGTTCTTTAAAAGGACATACGTTAAGAACATAATATTAACATTCAATAACACTACAATGAACAGAAAAGGATGTTGCCAATGAAAGAACTCTTTCTGAGGAAGAAATATGAGTTCTTTAGATGCTGGCACCTTGGGACAAAGTCTTGCTTGCTCAGGGCAATTTAGGGTTCTGATCTGAGCTAAATACGGTGCTGGTCCACCTATATGTATATTTCACCATCTATTTGCTATACCAGAGACTTCTCAGCTATAAAAAGATCAAAGTACATGGGGGAAATTCTATTTAAAATTTTTTTTCTAAAACTTCATAAGCCTTATTTATAGGATATACACATTTGTTATATCTTATTTCTATAAAACAGCAAATACCCACATATTGAGTTGAGAATAAAGTGGATATATAACATGACAGTTTTAAATGGTCTCTGTAAACCCCCCCCCCCACCCCCCTTCTTGTGTTAGGCAACTGGTGACAGTCTATTCTGGCATTCAGGCAGGACAGAAAATCAGGAAAGTAGACTGGCGCACATACATGGCCATTAAGCATATCCTCCTAGCTTGTGGGATGCTGCCCAGGCAAACTTTCTGATAGCTTAGTTGAATCAGAACCAATAGGGCTACAATAATGCTAAAAGTTGAAAATGAGGTCGGATTGGCAGGCTTTTATATGTAGTCACTCTAAGAGTCTAGGGTCTCAGAGAACCTACTGGGTTCTCTCTCCTCTAGATATTCATATTCCCTCTGTTTTGTTTTACTCTAGGAAATGATAGAAACATGTAAGTACTAGCTCTAATACCTATCCTCCTTCCATATATATACACACACATCAGAATATTCAAGGAGATCTGGAAACTATTCTATCCATTTACCAAGAACTCCTCCAGATCAGTGATCTTAAGCTTTTTTTTTTAATTATGCACCTCAACAGTTTAAAAAAAAAAAGGATTATAATATGCATTGTAATACTTAAAGGAGGGATGAGAAGGAACAGACTTGGGTGAAGGCTATTTCAATAGTTCAGGCGAGAGGTGGAAGGGCTAAAATACAGAAGTATGTGGAGAGGAGGGGAAGACATGAGAGATGTTGCAGAAGTAGACAAGCCAAGAACTGACAATGGATTGGTTATGTGATTGAGGGAGAATGAGGAGTCCAGGATGACCGGAGAGGCTGCAAGCATGGGTGCCAGGAGTCTTCATTCCTTTCCAGATCACATTTCTGACTCCTCTGACTTTCTTTACCATTAACAGAGAAATCTATTTACCTCGGAAACTCACTCCACCCCTGGATTTCCCACACTGGAAATACTCTTTGCTGGGGAAGAGAGGGATGGTGTGTCTTTCCTTCGGATTGACTGGTTCTTTCTTGACCTTCTAATGCTCAGGCCAACCATGTCTTCATTCCTTTCCTGACTCTCCAACTTTCTCCACCACGCCCTGCCATCTCCAGCTTGGGTATACCTTCACCTTTCCTCCTCCCCAGCCCCCTTCCCTGCACCCTTGCAGCTCTCTTTTATGTGTAGACTTCATTGGGATGTAAGTTCCCTTAAAGGAAGAGACTGTTTTTCCTTCTGCTTGTATTTGTATTCTCAGTACAGAGCACAAAATAAATGCTTAATAAATGCTTGTTGGCTGAGCATTGATAGGTGCCTGCCACATCTATGAGGTGATGTGAAGGGCAGGGTATAGAACAGGGAAATGTTCAATAGTTGTGGATACCTGGGTCAGGTTAACTACCCTGAAGAACCAGACATCAGAGACCAATAGTAGAAGGAAAGGAGTGGGGAATTTTGAGTGATAATAGACGAAAGGGACTGGTAATGTGCTGGAGACAAGAAAGTGAAGGGCTATTCTGGCAAGGATGGGATGAAATTCATCTTTCCACTTCTTAATTAACTGAGCACATATTCCTTACAGTCATTCTATGGTCCTCACTTTGTAGAACAATGCTATAGAGATAGCTAATTACCAGGGTCCAGAGCAGGGCATTATGTCTGTTAACCACTATAGGTCTCACTTCTGATTTACCTTTGAGATCCTGGAACTGATCTTAGCTGATGGTCTATCTTTTGGGGCAAATTTGCTAATTGTTAATGCTTCATCTCAAATTACCCAACGCTTTCAGACATAGTATTTATTACATGAGAAGGGTTGTTTAGATTAGTATCATCTACTGGCCAACCAACAATGGTGGTAGATCAACGAACAGGTTGGTCAGCAACTTGTTAGACTTCTATTTTGCTGAAGTCTGTCCTAGAAAACAGACCTAGATTTTGTTCCTAACTGACAATGATTTTATGTGATAGTGTCAGGAAACAGTGGATTAATACCAGCAGGGTAGGAAGATCAGAAAAACAGTGAAGCAATAAAGCATTCCTTGACTCATGAATGTTCTCCTTAGGTATTTGCCTACTCTTTATGTTCCCATTTTGCTTTATGCAGGGCACCCAGCACAGATGCAACAACTTGCAGTCGAGGTCACATTTGGATGGCTCCCCTTTCTTTTACTGGTCTAGATGGTGGCTGGGCTAGAAGGTTGCTGACCTAGTATGTGAATGTGGGGAGAGGACAAAGGCAGGTTCCCAGGGCAAGTTCCGTTCTCACATAGTACAGAATGATCCTACATAACAGTGGTTAAATAAAAGCCCATTAAACTCAAAGTGGGTTTTGAGGACTTCCTTCAGAACTCAATCACAATTTAGATTTAAAATTTATAATATTTCAAAAGTAACAAGGAATATAACTGTAAGTAATTTTTTTTTAATCAAGAAGAGTGCTATAAAAATACCCCATTCTGTTCTGGAAAAACTGGCAAAGTAAATTTTTATTTTTGTTCCAAAAATGAGAGACTGCAAATCAAAGGTTAAGGACCACAATCCACAACCCTTATCCCAAACTCCAGTCTGTCTCTGATAAAAGCTATGAATAAAAAAGTTTCAGGGAACTTTCAGACATTTATAATTAACATAAACACAGTATACCATGGTATATATATGTTGAAGCTTCTAATTATTTTCACTTTCATGCTCAGGCATGCGGCAATGGGATAGAATACTATGTGAATTGTCATTTCACCAGTTTTGCATCTCTCATTTCTGTAAAGCTGAAGGCAGAAGTCATACCAAAGTTACGACCACAGCTGTTTTAATATTGGTTTAAAGTATCACTAGTACCTCTACTGCAGGAGACTGCCAACATTCTGGTCAAAGAAATTCACTATCTTCAGCTCCATTCTGTATCAGGGCACTTTCCTAAAATATCCAGTTGTCTCTCTATTAGTACTAATACCCAATACCGTTTTTACTCAGGTTATTTACAAATTCACATAGTTTCCTATTTACAAATTTACAAATTCTCATAGTTTCCTATTAGTGAGATAAGGCCTCACTGGGCTCATCTAATCATTAGAATTTAACAGTTTGGAGGGACCTCAGAAATTTTCCAATCAAACTGCTTCATTATATCAAAGGAGAAACTGAGCCAGAGGCAGGAAGGTTTCAAAAGATTCACATAAATTAAGGGAATACATAATTTAGAGTATAGCTGAGATTAGCACTCAGGGCCTTTTGCTCCCAAATCAGACCCATGGAAATTGAATAATTTGCCTTAGTTTACATGCTGGTTAGGAACAGTAAAGAGACCAGATTTCCTGAGTCACAGATGTAGAGCTCCATCTACTATACCACATTGCCTATTAACATATGTAAGGTACACTTTATTTTTATACTCTACCAAAATGGGCGCAACAGATTTGCTGTTCTTGGAAGCTTAAAGACTCTTTGCAAGATTTAATACAATGTTTCTATGAAAACATTGCATTCAGTGAATGATGATATAGAAGACTTCTCAAGTCCCTTCTAAATCCATGATTCCATGATTTAGTATAAAGAATTTAAAAATTTTAATTCTAAGAACATGTATTTCCTTAGAGTCCTCTGGCAGGGCTTCGAAGCAGAACCAGGAGTTTTGGGGTGGGATTGAGAGTTAATAACCTCAGGCAAGAGATAAATTTATGAGAACAAGAGAAAACAAAAACAAGGTATAATATTGTAACTGATGATGGGAAAAAAAACAAAACACTAAAAAATCTGAAAACTGCTCCATGAGTCAATGGGACAACAGAAATGCTATGCCTACCTAATGTGAAAGGAAATCAGTACAAATTAGAGCATTTATTAAGTGCTTACTTACTTTCCCAGTAACAGGAAATAACTAGTGTTTCCAGGTGATTATGTGCTAGGAACTGTACTAAGTGCTAAAGATAAGGAATACAAGCAAGTAAGACAATCCCTTCTCTCAAAGAGCTTACATTCTAAAGGGAAGACAATATGTAAAGGTGAACTGAAAATGGTACAGGAAGGGACTCCCCCACTTGGTGGCATGTTGAAGAGATGGCTGAGAAATGGTGTGGAAAACTGGTTCTGGGCAAGATCAGGCAAATGCTGAATTCAAGTTTCTTGGGGGTAAAGAGGGGAAATGGTAAAAATAACCAGAGTACTGGTAGCATGATGAGGAGACGTCTGGGAAACAAGACCTTGGTATAAGCAATTAGCCTGTCAATTCCATTAAAACCCTCAGTTAAAAAAAAACAAACTATATTTCCTTGGCATTCTTATTGCTTTGTGTAACACATGCACTTAAGAAAAGAAGGAAGGTACTAGTAATAGAAGTTTTCCCTCTAATTCATAGTTCGAGTATAATCTTCATATTCTTTTTTAGAATTTCTTAAACAAGTTTTGTTAAAAAGCAGCTCTCCACTGACAGTTCACTTTCTATTTCTATTACTCAGTGTCTTATTAGGGAAATCAATCAGTCCTGGTAACAGTGTATCTTTTTTCAAATATGACCATTAAAAAAAAGACAACAATAATGTCCAGTTTCAAAAGCAATTGCAATAGAAACTGCATACAAGAAATATACTCTGCAGTAACGAAGGGTAAGTTTTTCAAATTCAAATACGCAGAAACGGAAAGTGAAATAATTAGCTTTAGATAATTTTCCCCTTTCCTGTTTCAGTGCTGAGAAGTGATCAAGATGGTCTTAACAGGGTTGCATTTATCTTTATTGTTAAATCCAATAAATCAACTTTGTTTTCATCAGCTAAGTTAGGGTTTTCCAAAGCAGGTTTTGGTATTGCTCAGCAATGGTTATTAAAAATCAGCTGGAAAACATTTTGGTATAGCTGGCTAGAAGATAAGGGTAAGGGCTGAAGATGATACTCTAGGGTAGGGCTCTATGAACTTGTTTTTTAAAAATATTTTGATAACTATATTCCAACATAACTTTCCTTTGTAATCCTATGCATCTTGTGTGTTTGCAAATATCACTCTGAGAAGGGATCTAGAGACTTCACTAGATAGCCAAAGAGAACCATTACATAAAAACATCAAGAATCTCTGCTCTCAGAGGAAAAGGAGGTGCTGGCAGTTTTTAGGTCATGAAAGAAGAAAGTTACGAGGGCTTGGGGATATTTTAATAGTAAGAGAAGGTACTTCCTGCAGAACATGAAGAGATAAGAAAGTTCTATTAAGGATGGTATAAGACTACACTGGACACCAAAATAGTTCTTGGGGGGAAAAGGGGTGTGTGTGTGTGTGTGTGTGTGTGTGTGTGTGAAGTTCTCATTACTTGAGTATTTATTTTATCAGTTCCCTTAGTGACATGCTTGGTTGTTTTTTTTTTTTTTTCTGGTACCTGTTATTTTATTGGTATAGGGAATTCTCTGCAAGGAAACTCTCCACTAATTCAAATCTACAGATACTGTGCAACTTAGTTTTAGAGACTTGCCTGAGGCACTGAGAAGTTACCTGACTTGCTAGCATGTGACAAGGCAAAACCTGAACCCAGGTCTTACTGACTCTAAATTACCTCCATGCTAAGGTTGCACAGGGGAACAGGTTTTCATAATATTAAAGTATTCATCAAGGAACTGGCCACTATGAAATTAGTTCCCACTCAAGTATCCCTTCCGGTTTAACATTAGTGTCTATTTTCACCCCAGTGGGCCTATCAGGAAGTAGCTGTTTTAGAGAATGATCTGCATATCAAAGGATTATGCAAGGATATTTTTACAACAATGATGCCTGTTAATAGGAACTTGCAGAAGAAAGTCAAGAGTGAACAGAAGGGTTTTGTTTTGTACTTTTATGCAGTTTTGTTAGAAAAATTACCATGATTAATCCTTTGTTTATTCTAAGAATTAGCACACAGTTAAAATTTTAAACTAAATTTTGTAAAATATAAAATAATTTTCATCATTTTACTTTCATTTTTCAAGATAAATTTCCAATCAAAAATTTCTCCACGATTGTTTTAGTTTTAAGCGAATTTACTTTAAGTAACCTTTCATGCTATCAGTCCGTGGATAAATGAGAATCTCTTGTACTTCACTTAAATTTGTAATTTGTTAAACCAGTCATGGATAGTACCCATTCACTAGTTAATGATATAATAAAGAAAAAGTAAAAAGTTAAAAGATGTCCAGAAGACAAACATAATAAAGTTGTATATAATTTCTTATTTACTCTTTAAAAGCCTAAACATCCTATAAAACCAACGCTTATATTGAAACAAAATTTGGGGGTGACAGAGAAACTTGATAAAACATAAGCCAAACACATTATAAAACTGGGATTCCAGGGAATTACAGGCTTTTAAGGGTTTATGGAAAATTAAGGTGAAAGACAAAGAAACCCAAAACAAAACAAAGAGAAGGGTGAGTATTTTATCAACTTTATTATATTTGTCTTCTGGAAATCATTTAGTCTTTTAGTTAAAAAAAATCAGGATGAGAAGGAGTTTTTGACCTCTTTCTGCTGTGCTACATTTATTTCCCTAGGTTATATTACTTCCTGGGTTTGTAGGGCACAGATTTATGTTGTGCATTTTTCTTTTGAAAAAATCTCATCATCTTTCTTGAAAAGAGCTACAAGTTCTGACCTTCCAAAGTTTTGTTGAAAATATGAACCAACAATGTAAGCTTCTAAGGTGAGCCCCTCAAAGACGTCTATTTCATAAAGACCTTTTAAAAGGTACACTAATTTACACTTTAAAATAGTAACGGGCGTAGAATGCATTTCTGTACATATGTTTTAACAGATATATATGAGATATTTGTTTAATGTGAAGATGTGATTCAGGAAAAGCTGAAAAGCCATATAGGTTTTCTATTGTTATTCTTGGCCAATTCCTCCCTGAGAGTCACTCCATTCAAGGGATGTTTTGGTACAAAATGATTTTTTTATGGATGGGGATGAAGAGTTATAGAATTTATTGTGCTGAAAATTTCTTTTGTGGTCGATCTCCTTTGTTTGTACCCTTTATCCTAAAGAAACAAAACCAACAATTTTTTAGGCCTTTTTTTTGGCCTCAATGGCTTAAAAGGTGAGCCATTAAAAGTGAGACATTTCTTCAGATGTAAAGCATCAACCTAAGTGGGGCTGCTCCCTCTTAGAATTCCATTTAAGTCATCCATATACTTTCCTTAGGAGAATGGGAGGTAATGAAGTGTTTAAAGTTCTTTCCCATGGGTTGAAGACTGGTAATAAATCTCCTGTAGATAATGAAGAGTTCTCTTCCCCCCACCCCCCAAACCAGGTTTACAGAAATTAAGTAGTTTAGGAACTCTGAATCATGGATTCAAGGTTAGATTTTAGTGGAGATAGACTCTGAGTAAGCAGTTCAACCTTTGCTCTTTCACAAAATTTACCAGCAAATCACAGCAGTACATCTAATTATTCTAAAACTTAATTATGGATGAAAGAGGTGTAATAAATATTCAACTGCAACACAAATACTTGTAACAATGAAAAACTATAGATGACTGCTGTTTCTCTAGATTAGCAAACACTGCTTCCCAAGTGCTCCGTGAAAAAAAAAAAATAGAGCCTTCAGAGTCCCAGAGAGCCCCACAAACTAGTTACAGCACAACAAAGACAAGAGGAAATAAAATTAAGAGCTCTCATGGGAATGACAACGTTGACACCTTATAACATTGTCTTGGTAAATGCTGCCAATGTTTTTAGGTTCGTTTTTTTTTTCTTGTATTAAATAGATAATCAGTCCTAAAAATGCAGTATTAAAAATTGCCAGTAAAAAGTTGCAAAGAATTTTGTATTTACTTTCATCCATGGTTCTCAAGAGGCTTTATGAATACCTATTTTCACAACACCCCCGTGAGGGAGCATAAACCCATGCCAAAAAAACACAGCTCATGTTGTTAACAATAATTAGTTTTGTATAACCTTCTGTCTTCCAATTCTGCAACATGGAAGTCAGAGCCCTAGTTCTTAGAGATCTGACACATCTGTCGTGAGAATAAGCTTATAATAAAATTTCAGTTTAGAACTGAATAAACTTTTTCTCTTTAATTTTTATTTTGTAGAGGATTTTTCGATAGATTTCTAAGACCAGCTTTATTGGGCTATTGAATCAGGAGCTCTAGAGCCCAGACTGATGTCAATACATTGGTTTGCCACTTTACTGCCAGTATATATGTCCTACATGTTGTAATGCCAAAACACAACTGGTGTTGCTGTCTGGTCCCTCTCTAAACACCCCCTATTCCTTTGCATGATGTAGTCACAGGATTGATTCAGTTATCCCAAAGGAGTAAAATATTTTTTGTCTGCAGTGCTACAGATTGGGAATAAAGCATGTTGCAACTGTAAAATGCTTTATAAATACAAGTTATTATATTGAAAGTGGCATAACAATCAGAAGACCCGAGTTCAGGATAAGTTCTTCTATTTACATGATACTGAGCAATATTATTTATTATATTATTTACATGATATTAATTTATATATAATTTATACAATTATTTATATGATATTAATTTATTTGAACCTCAATTTCCTCATTTTAAAAATGGGAATCATATTGTTTATAGTAATAATTCAAAGGACTATTTTGAAGATAAAGTGAAATAATCAATAAGCATGTATTAAAGTTCCCATTATGTGTCAAGCACTGCGTTAGGGTCTGGTAATACAAATACAAAGGTGACTTGGTCCTTGCTCAAGGAAATCACATTCTACTGGAAAGGAATATGATATGCTCACAGATCAGTGAATACAAGATATATGCAAATAAATGGCAGTTATTTGTGCGGCACTGAGGGCTCTTGAAGGAAGCAGCCCTTGAGTAAAGGCTTGAAGGGAGCCAGGAGTTCTAAGAGGTAGAAGGTTAGGAGGGAGAGTATTTCAGGAATAAGGAAGAGCTTTGCACAGGCAAAGAGCTGAAAGGGGAACAACAAACAGGCCAGTTTGGTTGGAACACAGAGTACATGAGAGGGAGTAGTATATAATCAGCCTGGAAAGATACAGTGGAACTAGACTGTAAAGGGCTCTAAGTACCAAAGAGAAGTTTGAATTTTATCCTCAAGGCAATGGTAAGCTACTGAGAAGGGGAGTGATTTGGCCAGGACTATACTTTAGGAATATCAGCTTGGCAGCTCTGTGGAGGACGGATTGGAGAATGAGGGGTGGTGGATAAAATGAGAGCAAATTAGGAGAGGACTGCAATAGTAATGAGGGTATGAACTAGGGTGGCTGTGAAGTGAGTGGAAAGAGGAGGACATTCACAGGAAATGTGGAGGAGGTGGACTGAATAAGACTTGGCAACTAATTTTATATGGGGGTATATAATGACTGAAAGAATGGTGGTGCCCTTGGCAAAACAGAAAAATTAGGAAGAGGGGTGGGACAACATATGAATTCTCTTTTGGAAATGTTGAGTTTTGAGTTGCCTACAGGATATCCAGGTAGAGAGGGGCAGCAGGCGGTAGGAGGTGTGTCACTCAGGTTCAGAATAGAAATAAGGCCGTGTATGTAGATTTGGGAATCAATAGCATAGAGAGGTCAACAGAACTAGATAGTTGGTGATCTCATCATCAATTTACATATGCACTTTTAAACCCTAAAGCTCCGTGCATAAGTGAGCTAGTATTATGTTCCGAGAATCTCCATAAGGAAAAGGGCTGGGACACTAAAGAGGAGGAGCAGGTATTAGGTGTTCGCTGGAACCCAATGCAGTTTCTTCCCCAGAGACCGACTCTCCAAGACAAGCAGCCTCAATACCTGATGCTGGGAATAAGGGATCTTTTTCTCTTCTCTTTTTCTTCTTTCTATCCCTCAGGAACTTCAAATTGAGGCTGTCTGGGTTATAATTTCAGTCATTTATTTTCTATTTAGGTTTTATTTTCTCAGTTTTTTCTATTAACTTATCCAGGGTAACATTTCACAATGAAGTTCACGATTAATAATAAAAGTAAAGAAGGAAGAAACCAACCAGTTTCCAGCACCTCTTCATCCCAATACATGTTCTAGGATCTGCAGGGCTCTCTGTCTTTGTTTCTTTTGGCTCTCACAAATTGTTTATCTGTTTAATCTCTGGGTCTTGCTATCTGGGACACCCCTCACTTCTCTATCATTGTACCTGGCTTATGCACTATATAACTGCCCAGAAATGTGAGTGCTGACTTGTAGGAAAGTGGCCTCTCCTCCCACATGCCTGATAACAGCCAGTAAAGTTGCCTGTGCTTTCCATTCCAAAGAGTGATCTGAGGGTGGGGATTGAGTTCTCCTACTCAGCCAATAGGTGACAAAGCAACATTTTAAACAGTTGGCTCATGGCATACTTGGCCCGATTTGGATAATTTTTCAAGTCCTTCCCACTCAAATAACTTTTCCTCATAGACTCTGTTTTTCAAACTTTTAGTCATTTCCTATTGCTTTTCTTAGGACTTCCTTTAAGCTTTCTACATGTCACTTGAATTTGAGACCTCCAAGTTCATTACTAAGGGCCTAACTAATACTAAAATCACAAGGGGATGTCCACCTTATTATAGAGTCTATTATTACACTTCTCTGTAAAACTCATTTCATTACTGATTTATGTTCAGCTTGTGCTTCATTACTGTCTTTAAAACTAACATAACACACATTATAAGAGCTTAATAAATGCTACTCATTCCACATTCTAACTATATTTACCTGATTTATTCTCCAAGTAAGACCATTTTCTAGTTGATTTTTTTTACAAGAGAACCTAATAAAAGGAATTTTAAACCTCCTTGAATATGAATGAAAAACTTCCAATAGTTAGAATATAATATTCTTTAGTCAACTTTAGCATTTAGAAAATAGCCTTACACTAGAATCACACATGATATTTTTTTCCTTCTCAGTATTAGACTAACATATATGAATTTTGATTACTATCTAGAAAATAAATCTTGGATTTGATGGGTATAATTTCAAGGGGCCTGCAACATGCCCATCCTCCTGTAAGGATGAATAAGTCCTATTCTGATGCCTCAAGCCATCACATAAAGATGATCGCAGGCTCTTAGTGGTCCAGGATAGGTCCCACCAAACAGGAAAGGCTTGAGGTACAGGTGAGGAGAAACACTGTGTCTGTCCACTCAGGACTATGCTTCTCTTAATACATCCCCAAATAAGGTTAGTTATTTTTGGCTTCCATAAAACACTGTTGATTCATACTGAGCTTGCAGTCCACTAAAATCTCCAGGTCTTTCTGCCTCCCTCCACCCCCCGCCCCTTCACTGCTGTCTAGCTAAGTGCCATTATGAGACAGCTGATTACTAGATGAAGACTTTTTGTCTTGGCTCTTGTATACTATCTACTAAGGGGTAAGGGAAATACTACACTCATACCAATGAAATTATAGTTCCTTGAGTTATGGAAGTATAAATTGCTCATACTGTAAGACTCAATATGTAACAAAGTTAAAAAGTCTTGTTGATATACATAAGCAATAACAAGGAAAAATAAGTGGGTATTTTATGCTGCATCTAGTAAATTTTATTGAAAAGATCTTAGCTACAGGGAATTAAGAAATTTCAGCTTGAATAGAAGCAAAACATGTTCCAAAGCATGGCATTAGGTTTTAATCAAGCTTTATAACTAAGTTTAATCATTAGAACTTGTCTCTTCCTCAAAATATTTTTAAAGTACTAGTTTGCTTACCTAGTGTATAACAGTGATAATTTTGGTAACATTTATATTTAGTACTCTCAATCTGTTTCTAATTGAAACCATGGCTCAGGAATTCATTAATTTATCCCATATCTGAATAAGCACCTATCTACCAAATGAACTGAATACAGTATTTCAGATACCACCTGATCAGGGCAGAACATAGTGAGACAACAATCTCCTTATTTTTTCTTTTCTTTTAATGTGAAATTAACAACCCTCAATTGACACAAATATTTCAAATGTACAAAAAAGAACATGAGGCCTTCTGTTACGAACTTCTATTATGTACAATTTATTTTTTAAGATGTGTGTATAGATATATATACACACACATATAAAATTTAATAAGTAATAAAACTGCTCCATTTGTCTGTGTCCCCTTCTGTACTTTTTTGTTTAATTTTGTGCATTGAAAAGATGTTTCACTGATGCTCTTTTCCACCTTACAAACTATGCCTCTCTTAATACATCCCCAAATCAAATTAGCTTTTTTGGGCTGCCATATAACACTGTTAACTCATATTGAGCTTGAAGTGCATTAAAATCTCCAGGTCTTCAATTCCTTCCCCTCACCCCCCCAGTCTAGTCAACGTTTCTCTGATTGAAAAATAACAATTGACTTTTGGAACTCAAATGCAATTTAGTCCAAGAAGATACCCTCCACCCACCCAAAGAACAGCTCCACATTTACCCCTATTAAATCTCAAATTATTCAATTTGGCCCACCATTTTACTGTTCTAGAATCTTTTCAAATTCTATCTCTGTCATTCAGTGTGTGAGCCATCACTTATAGCTTTGGGTCATGTGCAAATTTGATAACTATGCCATTTATGCCTTTATTCGACACACAAAAAAAACTTAAACCTCAAAGGTCCAAGCACAGATCCCTCAAACCCTCCTCCTTTAAGAAATCTTCTTCCAAGCTGACACTGAGCCATTCACGACTGACTCTTTGGATCTGATAATTCAATCAACTCTGAATCCACCCAACTATTTAGCTCATGTCTCTATCTTTTTCACTAGAACAGCATGAGGGATTTTGTCAGAAGATTTGCTGAAATCTAAATAAAGTATGTGTATAATACTCCCCAGATATGATAATAATGATTATTACTTAACATTTTAAAGTTTAGAAAGTGAGTTACATACATTATTTCATTTAATCCTCACAACATTCTTGTGAAAGAGTTACTTCAGGTATTATTATTCCCATTTTACAAATGAGGAAACTGAGGCTCAGTGAGATTAAATGATTTGTCCATATCACACAACTGTAAATACTGCCTTTAAAAAAAATATCCTTTCATCATTCACTGTGGTACAGTGCAAACAGCTAGATTAGGAGTTGGAGGGCCTTGGTTTGAATCCTGGCTCTGTTACTAACTACACATGGGACCTTGGGCAATGCCCTGGCCCTCTCATCTATAAAATAAAAGGGTTGGATGAGATGGCCCCTAAAGTTCCTTTCAGCTCTAAAGCTATGATCCTTTGACAATATGTTCTAGAGAATTTTACCAAGAATCAAAGCTGAGTTCACTGACTTACAGTTTGCAGACTCCAGTCCCATTTTGGAAAACTGGGTATCTGCCCTTCAATAGTCTAGCTGCATATCTCCTGTTTTGAAATATTTCAAAGATCAGTAATGGTGGCTCTGCCATCATAACCTCTAGTTCTTTCAGTACCCTGGTCCATAGTTCATTTAAGTATGGTGACTTGAACTAATCAAGGGAAACTAAATGCTTTCTTACTATCTGCCTGTTTAACTTTGACATCAACTTGTTAGCCATTTTTGCTTTGTACTTTCCAAACATCATTCTCTTGCTGGAGAAAACAGAAGCAAAATAAGGACCAAGCAGCTAACTGTCTTCTCTCTCACTAGTTAGTATCTCATCTGCTCTTCAACCCTTACCTTTTCTCTTAAAAAAAAAAAAAAAAAAGCAAAAGAAGCTCCAGACGTTATTTCTGGCTTTCTTTTCCAGCTTCAGTTCATTCTGAGCTTTAGTGCTCCTGACCAATTTCTACAGACCAGACCATGCTTTTATACCAATCCTCTCTTACCTACTCTCACTTCTATCTTTGTTACATTCTTTAAGTGGACGTCAATAAGACAGTAGCCAAAACATCTAAAGAATCCTTCAGAAAAATGTATGTGTCTTTTTAAAAAAATCTAAAATTGGTGGATAAATTCCCTGTGAATCCAGGGTCTTTTTAGTCAGACCCCAATTTTCTTCTCTACTGTAATTCTCTTGTGTCTTTACAATTTCATTGAGAGTATCTCAGCCCTTGAGGGCTGATTTCCTCTGCAGAATGGGAAGCAATCTTTTCTTTTACAAATTCTTTGAAATCTGATCTTCCCAAATTCAGATTATGCCTAGTTTTTTTCTTTGATGAAATGGTAACTTCTGCCTAATGCTCTTATCATTTCTACCCTATCCTCCCATAAACAATTCCTCTTTGCTGGTCACTATCAGATCCAGAATTGAAGTTCCTTTCAATGGCTCCTCTACCTTTTAAAGGATGAAATAATGTCAAATTATTAAGAGATAATTAATAATATAATTAAGAAAATAATTAAGAAATGATTAGTTCTATTTTTAGTAGGGAATGTGAGTAGTTGTATAATTAATAACTGATAACTAAAGCCTCTCATCACTTTATGTTATGTTCTCATGCCAGGTTTGTGATTTGTTTCCTAAATACACCATTTATTTTTTCCTTCTGTCCCGCTGGTCTGAAGTATACTTCCGTGACAATAATATTGCCTTCTATTTACTTTCTGTGTTAATATTCATACTTGGCCCCAATCTTCTCCCTCTTCCCCAATCCTTGATCCTGGTTTTCCTCACTTGAGTATATATTCTTAATATATGATGCTACTTTCTCCCATCTACATTTTCCCTTCATTTATCCAATTTCTTCTGAATAAGGTATATACCTTTCTAGAGCATGCATCAGTGATAACTACTGATATCAAATGTGTTGTTTTTTTTTTTAATAAGGAACTCTATTTGTCATGTATATTTATACATTTGTGTATCGATATTTTAGGCCATGAGTTTTACTGAGAGTTCCTTTATTAAGTTTTTATTTCCTGTAAATTTCTGCATATGATTATAAAAAGAATGGCTCCCATATAAATTTGCCACAGATTTTAAAAAAGGCAAGTGTGACAAACTGGATGGAGTACTCAACTTAAAGTCAGGTGATACCTCTGTTAAAATCCAGCCTCTGATACTCATTTACTTAAGCCTTTATTAGAGGCAGTTTCTCATGGAAAATAGGAATATCACTTGTAGTACTTACCTTTCAGGGTCAAATGAAGGAATGTATATAAAGTACTTTTCAAACTTTAAATGTCAGTTCTTCTTGTTAAAGATAATAATAGTTGATATTATTTATATAACATACTGGGGTTTGCAATGTGTTTTACATACACACATTCAAATACATTTAGAGATATACAACTTTTTTTTTCCAGACAAACACATCATACATATCATACACACATATACAAACAAAACAAAACTGCTACATTCTTATCCAGGTAAAATCTTCTTAAACTCTACTGGATCATCTAAATTATTCTACTTTACTGTTATGTTGTGGTATCAACTGCTTCTTAAAACAGGCAATACTTGATTTTTACTGAGATATATGTCGCAGTGATATCTGTTAAAAATGAACATGGATCTTTAACATTAAGTGGCTCAAATTCAGGGAATGCTCTAGTAAAAAAAAGCAAAGTAGTATTTTTAGAACATGTCAAAATGAATAATTTTTTTTAGGTTTATCTTGCTGGTTAATGTAAGTGAATTAAGTGACACTCCACTTAGCAAGTATTTATTAAACACCTATCATATACAAGATACTAGGAATACAAAAATAAAAATGACATGAGTCCCTCTTCTCAAGGAGCTCAAGGAGTTGTTCTCAAGGAACAACACAAGAAAAACAATTTTCTATACTATGTGTAATTCTGGGTTCTCAAGAAGTTCCCAGAAAAATGACAAGGTTCCCAATAACAGGTGTAAATGCAGATGGAGAACATATAAGAATTTTACAAAAGCAGCTGTTCAGAGAGATGAAAATGAACATTTCCATATTAATAGGATGGAGAACTTTTTTCATCATTGACACAAATGTCTCTAGAACTTAAATGGAAAGAATCCAGGAGGAAAAAAATGGTTTTCAATTGTTAACAGAGAATGTGTTTTCAGATTTAATGATCTTTCTTGGAGAATTGTAAATTTTGCATTATTATTCGTAGATGGTCTAAGCACTAGACTGTGTTTAGGAAAAAGAAAAGTATCTCCAAGGCAAAGATTAACTCCATGGTAGCCCCTTAGTATTCGTGCATAATTTTATAACACTGGGAATAATTTGAAATTCCAGATAACTGCCTTATTTTCAACTCCAATTAGTGATTTCTTTTAGGGACTTCTTATGTTATCATTAGACTGTCAACATTACACGACGAGCTCCTTGAGACCAGGGACAGTTTTTTTGCCTTTTTTTTTTGTATCTCCAGCATTTAATAAATGATTGTGGATTTGACTTCCGCATATTATTTATAATCTCAAAGAATCTGGACTCTAACGATGCCTAAAGTCTGAATTGGGAAGCAGTCAACAAGAATGTGAAGTTATCTCTCTTCAGACCTTTCACCTATGATTATATATTCCTTCTTCTCACTTGAAAGGAGTGAAGCCTACTTCTCTGAACTGGTTGTTGTTTTGCATCAGTCTGAGAAGTGATACCATACATTCTTACTGCCATCTATACCTGGTAGATTGTTGTATGAAATGATACAATGCATGTCAAGTCAAAAAGCATTTATTTAGTACCTACAGCATTAGGCACTCCATTAAGAAATGCAAAAACAGTTCCTGCCCTCAAGAAGTTTACAACTTAATCAAGTCAATAAACACTTATTAAATGCCTACTGTAAGCTAAGCACTGGGGATACAAAGAAAAGCACAAGACAGTCTTTGATCTCAAAGAGCCCCCAGTGGGGGAGGGGAGAGAATAGGAGAGGAAATGCAAACAATTATGTACAAACAATATACCTGAGAGAATTTGGAGATAATATTAGAGGGAAGTCACTAGCATTAAGGGAACTAGGAACCACTTCATGCAGAATATGGGATATGGTATGTCAACATGCCTTCTATCCATGAAGTACTACATGAGGTAATCTACTTATCATTACTAAGGAAGTATGGAGCAGTGGAAAGAATACTGTATTAGGAATAAGAGGACCAAAATTTAAATTCTGGCTCTGTTATTGACTACTTGCATAACTTTGAGCAAATTACTTATATATATATATATATATATATATATATATATATATATATACACACACACACACATATAACATAAATGTGTAGTACTTAAACGTCATTTACTGTCAGTGCTAAACAAGTCACTGAGATAATTTATGGGTTATTCAAACCAAAGATGGAAAAAAAGAAAAGGAAAAAGGGATATCATCTAGGAAGGAAAGGAAACCTTAAGGATTTATTTTTATCTCCACTGCTTGCTTCAGGCCTGTAGTTAATTATGCCTTTAAAGTACATAACGAACCGAAGGGATGGCAGTAGGCAGGAAGCACTTTTAGGGTCTAAGGCATAGGTGCTGGTTTCAAGTGGGCTGAAATTGCCTGCTAATTTGGAACACTATATAATTTGGTTTTTCAAACCCCAAGACCTCTACTCATCCCCAAATAACCTGAAATGGATAATTAGCAAAGAGTTTTGAAGTAAAAGAAAAACTTTTTTTTTTTACTCTTGTGGATTTTCTAGACTGTTGTAGGAAACACAGCTCTGTTAATATTCAGTTATCTGTTTAACCTGAGATCTAATCTTTTGAAGATCATTGAGCTCTTTTACAAAACATTTATTTAAAATTTGTTAGGCTGACTGCATCTTTGCATATCCTTGTAAATGTACATGTCATATTTATTTGCTAACTTGTGTTCAGCCTTCTCCTTTTAAAATGAATTTTCTTTGAAAAAGAAAGACAAAGTCCAATCACCAACAATAGGGGGTGGAGGGAAGGAAAGGAAAAGGTTACTGTGCTAGATTAACTGCATTAAAGGTTACTGTAGCATTATGTCCCAAATTTATACAAATTAACAATGAAATACAGCAAGCAAATATAACCAGGGTAACCTTATTCCCTTAAAAATACTGGGTTAATCAACTGGGACTTTAAATGTATTTAGTAGGAAAATGAAAATTGCCTCTTATAATCCTGTCATTTAGTGTAATCATTCCATCTAGGACTCAAGTCCACCCTAGGACACCACATGGCTGCATAATCAGTCATTACTTGCAGATGAAGATTTTATGTTTCATAATTCATCTAAAATACAAATGTACCAGAGACATGTCAGCTGTTTAATAAATTTCTTAATGTCCCTTAGGATAATATACCAACCCATTGTTATGATGGTACATGTATCTGTAATAGTGTAGCTCCGTGGATAAAGAGATGGCCTTGGGAGCCAGGGAAGACCCGAGTTCAAGTCTCAAGACCTGAGTTCAAGTACCAACTCTGATACATACTGGCTGTATGGGTAAGTGACTCAACCTCTCAGTGCTCCAGAAAACTTGTTAAGGCAAAAGCTGAATAAGTTATACTGATTCACACTGGTAGAGAGATTTTCCACACCTGGAATTCCCTATACCAATTAAATCATAGGTCTAAACAAAAATCCCCAAAGGAAATGAAATCTTTAGGTCACACGTCATGGTTCAACACAAGTTCAATGTGGACAGTTTTGGATAAGCACTTCTTCAAAACTTCAAAGATTCTGGATCTCTGGGTCACCTCTATACTATAATGAAATAATGGGCTAGGGTTTTGGTAGAAATGTTCTATTATGAATTTTTTTTCCCCTTTTTGAGTGGATGTGTTAAAGAGGAATGGTGGGGAGGGTGACTGCACAAAGTCCTAGGCTGATGCTGAATCATCATGGCAGGCAGGTGACCCTGGATTCTTTGAGTCTATACCAGTGGACCACAAGCTCTGGCAGGTTCTCCAATGCTGGAAAGACTTTTGAGTACAGTCCTTATAACACAAGGTACCTTATTTTCCCAAGACCTTTCTGAAGTACAGAAAGGATTATCACCTACAGGCTGACCACTTGGTGATGAATTCTTTGGCCATGGTAACTCATAGAGCAAAGAACAGTACAAAATGCTTCACGTTCATGTGCAGTCCTAAGTGGCTGAAAGAGGGGGCAGCAGGGTACTGACAATCATACAGCTTTTGGACTATCTATAAATATAAACTTGGCTTTCTCTCCCCTTGCTTCAAGTCCTTCCCCACTACAATCCATGCTCCTCTCAACTATCAAACTGATCTTCCTAAAGCACAGGTCTGACCATGTTACTCCTCTTTCATTAAACTCCAGTGGTTCCCTATCACCTCTGTGATCAATTATAAAATCTGTTTGGCATTCAAATCCTTTCATGACTTGGCCCCTTCCTACCTTTCTAATCTTACACCTTACTCCCTTTCATGTAGTCAGTGATAAAATGACACTGACCTCCTTGCTGTTCCTCCCAAACATAGCTCTCCCTTTCCGAATTTTGGTCATTTTCACTCGATCCCATGCCTGCAATGCTTTCTGTCCTCATCACCACCTCCCACCTTCTCTGGTTCCCCTTAAGCCTCAGCTAAAGTACTACCTTCTGTAAGAAGCCTTTCCCAGTCCTTAATCTTAGTGCCTTCCTTCTGAGAATATTCCCAATTTATCTTGTATATTTCTTGTTTGTACATACTTGTTTGCATGTTGTCTTTCCCCATTAGACTGCAAGTTTTTTGAGGATAGGCACTATTTTTTTTTTGCCTTTCTTTGTATCCCCAGAGCTTAGCAAAGTACATGGCACATAGTAGGCTATCAGGCACTTACTAAATGCTAACTGATTTGACTGACTGTGACTCTAAATGTGAGATATTTATCCAATGACCCAGTGGATATACTAGAGAAAATATCAATACTGACATTCTTGCTATAAATGAAACTAGAAGACAGAAACTGCAGCTAAATTAAAGGATAAGGCATAGGTTCTTCTTAGAGAGGCAAATAAAGGAACTGGCAAAGGTGATTTTACTGTGCAGCCAAAGGTAACAAGTTGTAAAATTCACGGACATTTGGACATTTCTTATATAGTTTCCTGGTTAAGCATATGCAAAAAGACGACTAGGTAAGTAACTGCAGCTAATGCACTGACCTTCCAAACTAAATCAAAATATACTTCCATACTTGGTTTATCCAATGCACATATAAAAATAGGTAAGAACGGCAAAAAACACACTGGAAAAGTAATTAGGCTAAAGACTTGTAAATTACACATAAGCCTCTTGGTAATAAGTCACAAGTAATTTTTTTTGAAAAAATAAATGGAAGGAGATGGGCAAGGTAAGTACCAAATACTACTACTATTGCTACTACTAATGGCTAACATTTTTTAATATAGCCCTATGTGCCAGGTACTGTGCTAAGCACTTCACAATTATTATCCCATTTGATGCTCACAACAACCCTGGGAGGCAGGTGCTATTATTATCCCCATGTTACAGCTGAGAAGACTGAGGCAAACATAGGTTAAGTCACTTGCTCAAGGTCATACAGCTAGTAAATGTCTGATCCTTCTGTACTTACCGATTATTAAAAAAAAGGAGAAAAAAATTTTTGATTCGATAGAGCTAGTGCTAGCTTAAAAGGTTTTCCACCAACAAAAATCTAAGATTTCTTTAAGGCTAAGATGTTTGATCATTAAAATCAGGCAAGGTGTGAAAGAGAAAAATATTGGCTCAGCAAAAGGAGTCTGCCATGGTCATGGGAATAAATCTTGTGCAGAGTCCAAATCAAAGAGAGATCCCCTACAGACCATGAGGTGCACAAGATATCCCTGTGGACAGATATTATCATTCTGGTTGCTAGAACCTGGCAGTCTCCTAAATGAGATTGATAATAACTCAAAATAATTTTGGCCTAACTATTCACAAAGGAAAATACAAATGGAGGAAGAAAATCTATTGTACAAATTGTTATATGTGCAGTTGTACAGAACCCAGAGTTCATTCATTGATCTTGTACAAACATCAAAAAATGTACAATGGGCTAGGCCCAGAAGTGAATGGGAGCAGGAAAGTAGGTTGGTTCGCCTCTGTGAGGCTCTTAAGCTCCCAAGTTTCTCCCTGAAACAAAGGCCTATATTTTTAATATCAGCATTCTTCCAGTGATATATTATGACTGCAGGACATGGAATACTAGCCTCCAAAATAAGAAGTTAAGGATCACTGCCCAAAGGGCATACAAGAGGTCCATGATGGGAATGATCAGGATGCAACACATTATAAATGTGGAATTATACAGAAAAGAGAATTGTATAAATTTTGACTCACTATATTATTATTATATAATTAGATAATATATATAATTGCATATGCATAATTATGTATAATAATATCACTCTTATTATTATATATTATTTCTTACTATAAATGAAACTATAAGACAGAAATTTCAGTTATATAAAAGAATGGCACACAGACTCTTATAAGAGAAGCAAATAAAGGAATTGGCAAAGATGGTTGCCTGTGCAGCCAAAGGCAACAAGACATACAATTTCATGAGATATTTGGTTATCTGTTACAGAGCACCCATGAGTCATGAGCCTGTGCAAAAAGATAGGAAAAGTATTATAAAGGGTGTCTCCAAAGCAATGTGTGACTCAAAAAGAAGAGGGGCTAGTCACATGGTGAAAAGGAGAGATAACTGATGGACAGACTTTGGGCTTCATCAGTATTCCTACAATGTCAAGAGAACACGAAGAAGGCCCCTACAGCACTGGGAGGATCCTCTGCAGCAATGAATTTATGGGAGGACTTAGATAAGAATTGCACAGTATGGGCAGGCATAGATAGGCTGCTATCTGCATTAATGGAAGGAATATCTACACTAATAAGATTCCAGATTCATTGGAGTAATTAGACTCCTGTTTTTCACAATAGTTACAAACAGGAGTCTATTTACTCCAACGCTATCTGTAGATCCTAGGTCTAAACAACCGTTAGGTGAAAATACTGAGAGAGGCTGTAAATGGCATCTTTTTCCGAGGAAGCATAGTGTTAAAGAACATTACCTTAGGGAGGAAAATGACCTAGGTCATAGTCAAGTCAGTCTGTCATTAAACATTTATTAAGTGCCTACTCTATGCCAGACATGATGTTAAGTGCAGGGGATCCAACAAGAAGCAAAGGACGGTAGATCTCTCTTCCATTCCCACTGCCATCATCCTAGTTCAGAATCTCATTATCATCCACCTACCTGGACTACTACACTAGCCTCAGAACTGGTTTCCCCACTCCAATCTATATTTCAAACCACTGCCAAATTAATTTTCATCATGTACAAATTTGGTAACATTATTCATTTTTCAAAAACCTTCAATGGAGACAGATGGTTAAAGACTGGAGGGCCCTCCACAAACTGGTACTACTCTACCATCGCAGCTCTCTCTCACATTTCTCTATACTCCTCATTTACTCTTTATGGTAAATGGTCCAGTGATTCTCAAAGTGTGATCCCCAAGAGGGTCTGTGAAATCAAAGCTATTTTTATAATACTACTAAGATATATTTTCTAATATGGTAATCACTGATTAAGTATAGCCCACATAAAAGCTCTTTGGGATCCTTAATAATTTTTAAGAATGTAAAGAATCCCGAGACCAAAAGTTTGAGAACCACTGCTGTAGACAAAGTGGCCTTTACTATCCTCTTCATATACACCCTGTGCTTTTCTGCTTCCATGACATTCACCTTTCCTTCAAATACTTGCCTTCTTCTCCACCTCCCACTTCTACTTCCTAAACCAAGCCTGTTAAAATTCTTCAAGACGCGTATCAAATGTCATAAAAAACCTTCCCTGATCTTCCTTACAGTCAGAAATTATCTTCCCTTACTTAAACCTTGAACCTTGCATAGAAGTTTGTTTATGCCTTTTGCACGCACAAATTCTCTCTATTCTATATTATAGTGACTTAACTGTGAATCATTTTATTAGTTTCTGAATTCAATTTGTTGCTAAGAAATGCAGGAATAAAATAAATGCACACATGCATGAAATGTAAGAATATTATTGACTCTGGTTAACTCTTGTAAAATGATACTATGATATCGACTATAACGAACTAAAGAGAACTTAAACAAATTGTTAAAATGACCGAAGAAGTATAAGCATGGTCTTAACTGATGAACAGGCTAACAGTTCCTCCTTCCTGGTATAGGCAGACATTCATTCCAGCTTTACATTCTTCATATCCTTTACTAGACAGGGATACTGCATTACAATGATTACAATATTTCTCCTTCGTCAGCCAAACTCCCTGAAAAAGTTGTCCATGTCCAAATCCTCAGCTCTTTGTGATCTGGCTTCTGACCTCATCAAATAAACTGCTCTCTCCAAAGTTACCAATGATATTAAATAGTCAATTCTGATCTTTTCTCAGTCCCATATGGTTGGACACTCTCTCCTAGTTTTTCATGATACTATTCTCTCCTGCCCCATTCTCCCCACCACATCCCCAAACAGGTGGAAGTGAAGTGAAAACCACTTCATCTTGGTCTCCCTTGCTGGTTCAACATGTATCTCACATTTCCTAACTATGGGTGTTCTCCAAGGTTCTGTCGTGGATTCTCTCTTCACTTTTCCCCCATATTCTTCTCTTGGTAACTTCATTAGCTCCCATCAGTTTAGCTATCATATCTCAATGCAAATGATTTCTAGATTTATACCTAGCCTTAGCTTCCTTCCTGATCTTTAGTTTCAGATCTCCATTTAGCTATTGGATATTCAAACTGGAACTCTCAGAGACATCTTAAACTCAGTATATCCAAAACAGAACTCATGAACTTTCCCTGAAATCCCTCCCCCTCCTCCAGACTTCCTTATTTCTGCAGAAGGTACCACCCATCCTTCCAGGTTCATAACTTTGGCACTATTCTCACGCTTCCTCATTCTATATATCTGATCAAGTGCTAATTATGGCTGTTTCTACCTTTATGACAGCTCTTACACTTGACCCCATCATTCTATTCACAGAACTACAACTTAGTTCAGGCCTTTATCTCCTCTCATTCAGATTACTGTAATAGCCTCCTGATTGGTCTCCCTGCCTCCAATCTCTCCCTATTTTAGTCCATTCTACAATGCTGCCAAAGCAAGTTTCCTTATGCACAGACCATGTGATTTTCCTCCTTAAAATCAACTTAAGTGTTTTCTATTGTCTCCTCGATCAAATTAAAAATTCCTCTATTTAGCTTTTAAAGTTCAATGCAATCTGGCTCCAATTTATATTTCTAGCCTTCCTGGATATTACTTCTCCTGCCACAGGGCCTTCCCTTTGTTCTTCATTCAAAACATTGCATCTCTCATCTCTGTGCTTATGCACTGGCTGTCATCCCTCATGCCTCAAATGTACTCTCTTCTTACCTAACCCTCATAGGTAGCTTCCCTTAAGATACAGATTAAATATCATCTTCTGCATGAAATCAGTTCTGACTCCCCCACCCCATGCTATTGCTTCTTCTTCCAAACTACTTTGCATGTGTATGTATATGCAAACATATTTATTAAATTTATATTTATGCCATACATCTTTTTAGATAAATATTATGTAATTTTTTGAGGTCTTTCTCATTAGAATGTAACCCTCTTGAAGGCAGGGATTGTTTCATGCCTTGTATTTGTAGTCTACCTCAATGCCTGCTATACAGTAGGCACTTAATAAATACTTGTTGATGAACTGTATTATGCCTTCTCATTCACATCCAAAGATCAGAAAAACATTAGATACTTATTTAAAAAAAAAAACCATAGCTAGAATACAATTTGCTGGAACTGCCCATGTTTCATACATTTTTGGTATCTAAAGAAATTGCGTTCTGCATTTAAATAAGCTTATGAGGAAATGACCACGAAATAGAGAGGCTTACAATACCTTTTGTATGCACACAGTCCTTTGAACTAAATAATTTTAGCATGCCAATATAATAGTTCAAATAGAGTTCTAGCAAAAAAAAAAAAAAAAAAAAACAAAACCAAAAAACCCAACTATCTTTACTGTTAAAAAATATTTGTCTATAAAAGAAACTTAATAGTCACTGTAAAAACTTTAGATATGAGCATTCTGGGTATGGGTTTGAGAACTACAAAGAAGATTTGTTTAATCAATCAGAATGTGAATATTGAATTTTTTCAAGAGGCTTATTTATAGAAAGCTCCTGACACACATCAGTTTTAGAAAATAGAATTCCCTATTCTCATTGGAAAATTTCCCTGTTTCTCCTTATTGTAGCACTTAGCTTTATAAATAGGACAATCCAATTATGTGAGCTATTTAAAAAGAGAGAATATTGAAACCTATTCACATTGTGTACACTTTAAAATCTACCTGCAGGAACTATAGTATAGAAGACTAGGGAATAAAGTTATTCAGAATTTTCATTAATTTAATTAAAATGAATTATTAGATAAACCATAACTTGCTTAACATGCCAGTTTGCACATATTAGAGGAAAATTTAAACATGAACAAATTCAGACACAAAAGTGAAATATACTTAAGCGCTAAACTGTCATTTGTACAAAATGGAAAATGCTGGTCTCCTAAAGACATTATTAAAAAAGCAATGGCATGGGAAAATCTGTACCATGAAGGATTCGGCACAGGTCTCAGCAGGTAAAACAGAAGAGGTGAGTATTCAGTTTTAAGACGCCATTGGAATTTTAACAACATTTCAATTCATCTTTGAATAGGCCTATAAAGTAAATAGGCATGACAATTAATGCAGATTTAAACCAAGGCTAACACCTAAAGAATGTAACATTGCTAAATAAATACTACCGAATCCCTTCAAGGAAGAGGTGTGAATATCTGAGAAATGTCTCAACTACTTTACTGAAAATTTTCCTTCAGAAGAAAAACACAGGAAGAAAATACAAATTTATGGAAACCATCAAGTATTTAAGTCTCATCTATATAGTATGGCATAGTAGACAGTCATACATGTAGTCAAGAAGACCTGGGTTCAACTTCTGTTCCTGATATATAATATCTCTGTGTCCTTGGCTAAGTCACTTAACTTTTAAGTGGCATAGGCTGAGGCTATATCGAATAAATTGTAATTCTTCCTTAGTGGAGAATATTTTCAAACTGGGAATTTTCTATACTGATGAAATGAGGGGTTTGGATACTCCTTTCCCACCAAAAAAGGTCTACTTATCACACATGGAAAGTTCATAAGCAGATACTCCTTCAGGAAGATTTATACTGGCTTATTTTATTACCAGAGTCTCTGAGATAAAAATAAAATGCAGGAGACTCACATTTATTGTTTCACAAATTTGCTGTGCATTTTGCCAACCAAAGCGATCTTCCCAGCAATAAATCTATTTTTACTGAGCCCCCAAGTTGCACAGAGAACTCTGCAAAAGGGAGGAAGGGGTGGGTGGGAACGTGTTACTAAACAATTCTGAATCCACATTGTTACCAGTTGAACTAGTCAAAAGTGTGTTTGAGGGTGGGGGGAGGTGGAAGGGGGGAAGCAGAGAAGGGAGGAGGGTGAGTGCTTCCAGCAAGCAAGACCAAAAGTCCCACCCACCTGTTTGCAGATCTTCATTATCCTTAACTCTCCAATCCCCACAATGAAGGAGAAAAGTTCTGAAAGGCAGCTGGAACAATTCCAAAGATAAACTTTGTAATTCTGCCCAGGGCCCTGGAGGTAGCCAGTATTTCACAGAGAGTCAACCTCCTTCACAATGCCTGAGTTGCTAGTGCTTAAATTAAACTATAAGGACTAATTTGGAATGCTGCAAACCTCAGCCTTCCCTTATCTTCCCTCCCCTCCCCCTCTACCGTCAGGCCAGTATGGTTGACTCTGGCTTGGTATCTCCCAGACCAATAGTGTCCCCTCCCCAACTGGGAGGTGAGAGGAAAAGAGAAAATGGACAAAGAGGCCTGAGGTACAGTCATGAGTCTGCAAAGGGACTCTCAAATTATTCTTCTCTCACCTCCTCCCTATCGTACTGGTGAAAATCCTCAGAAAGTCTAGAATTTTATCCCTATGAATGCTAAGGACGTCCTATATATTCCTTGGGATAGTTAAAGCATGCCATAAAGACTCACATATTGAAAAGAAATTCTTTTAAGCCAAAGCCTCAGATTTCATAGTCAAAGAACCAGGGTTTGAATTCTGCTTATGCTTACCACCTTGGGTGACCTTTGGCCAAATCCTTTGGTTCCCACGTTTATAAAATGAGGGAGCTGGACCACATCTCTAAGGTCCTTTCCAAGCTTTAAACTCCTCGATTATAAGTAAACCAACATTCCTTAAACTTCTTAAACTACCACATTATCATTATGCAATGGGGCCTACCTATAACAACACCTCTTCCAGAGCAACCTATACAGCTGTTTCACCTTACATCTTATTTGTGGAGTGTCAGTTATAGAAATGCCAAAGGGACCTCATTATAAGGCTCCTATGCACATGGCTCAGCCCTAACATATATGAAGATTTTTTTTACTAAAGAGGAATACAAAAATCTCCTATACCGGCCTCAGACCAAACACTTGACATTTACTAGCTGTGTGACCCTGGGCAAGTCACTTAACCCCAACTGCCTTAAAAAAAAAATCTCCTGTAACACAGATTTAGAAAAAAAAAGGGGGGGGGTTTACAACTTATTTCTTAAGAACTGGTTTGAATGGGTAGCATGATATTCCTTGGTCCCTCGATACTGAAATTATAAAAAGGTGTATAGAGATTTTATTTTTCAAACTAAAAAAAAAAAAAGCACATTCCTTTCATGAAGCTAAAAAAAAAAGGCAACAGAAATAATATGTACGAGTATTACCAAAGTTTTTTCCTCAACTTCCAGAAATGTATGTATTTTAAACAACACATAATATAACTAATGCTTAAGACAGACATATAAAGGAGTAGATTAATTTGTGTGAAGTGTATACAGAAAATAAGCCCATCTGCTCTTCCACAAAATTTATATTATATTTGATTTCTTTTATATATATGTATATATGCATGTCATCAATTTTAATTACAGGTTTCTCTGTAATGAATATCCTATGTCTGTAGCTTTAGTCACTATTATTTATGTAGCTAAGTGAAGCAATAAAGTAAACATAGAAAACTGCTATATTCTTTAAACCTGGTACCAAGTATATACAAAAAAATCTTAATTTTCCATTCCTACATTATATTTATACACTTTAAATACTGAAATTTTGCCATATTACATTCAATACTAACGGCAATTAGAGAGCCATAAGTTGTTTATAATTGTTTTTAATTCCTTAGGGTAAAGCACTGAATCATAGTATCTTGTGAGTAGACCAGCTCTTTCTCACTGTAAGGACACCTTCTACAACATTCCTGAAAAGTGGTCGGTCAATTAAGCCCTGCTTGAATAATTCCAGTGACAGAGATCTCACTAATTAAAAAGGAAACGCATTCCATTTTATACATCTCCAAATGCTAAAATGTTCTTCCAGTATTTAATTATGATAAATTGGTTATTTTTTAACATTTAAAGACATTGATATTTAGATTTTCCTTACAATTGTTAATTCTCAGGGTATCATCAAATGGAGCTGGAATATTATATGGTCAGTTATGCAGCCTATAAAAATGGTAAAGGAAAAGTAATCCATGTCTTGCTCTATTAAAAATTATTTTAATAATTTATGGTTTAGTTAACATGTATCTATTTTCTTGCTTTAAATTCACAAAGGACGAACAGCCTAAGTGCTTATCAAACCAAGCCATAAGCAAAGGAGGCCTGGTACCCTTAACTATCACCGATTCTAAGAGGAATAGGTGAAAAAAACAGATTAGAAATTTAAACATAATAGGTAATATTAAAAAAAAAAAAGCTTTCCTGAAAAATTATAAAAGAAAAGAATACTTACCCCTTGGAGTCCTTGAAACTGAATTGAAGGTCTGGAAGGAGTTAAATTCTATTAAAAAAAAAAAAGAAAAAAACACACAATCAGTTTAACCTATGTTACAGTAACATAGTAATAATCTTTGAAAAACTTCAAATCCTTTGCAAACTTGGTAAGGATATGTCTCACAAAAAAAATCTTATTATTATCTTACTTTTAACAGAAGTATGAGACTAAGGTGACATGATAAAAGATACAGCACTGTTTGAACTATAAAACCTAAAAAAAAGTTTGTTTTTCTCCTTATACTTGAATTTGTCGATAACATGCCATAAGAATACTTATTCTTGCTCAGTTTCTCAAAAATTTTAAGACTGGGGAAAAAAGAAACCAAAGAGAAATACAGAAATGTAGCTAGCTGGTGTAAATTCAGTAACTAAAATGTTTCAGAATATTTGGTGAAGACTCTTTGTACCACCTCCTTTCCCATTTTATCAGGGATGAAACCAAGGGCCAGGTTAATATATCCGGGTATTTAGGTTTCTTTCTACCCAAGGATCTAATTCCAAAAGAACATACTTTCTGGTATAATATTTTCAGTTTTACTATAAAGCTTGTTTGTGTCCTTTATAATTTGAGTTGAATATTTGGTCAGAAAGTAATTTTACTTTTAAATATATAATTTTAAAAGATTTGTTTCATTCTTAAATATGATCTATCTTGGGACCATTTTGGGTGTGGAAGTGATAAATGCATCTTCCAAAATTTTAGTTTTAAAAAAATTTACTTTCCTTCCACTTCTTTTGTACTTCCCCACATCCCCCAATCAGGTTGTAAATTAAAGGTCAATAATTGTGTTTTAATATCCAGGAGTATTCATTCATTCAACAAACACTGTTAAACACTAAGTTGGTTGTACCCAATCCATTTTTGTTGAATTAAACAAATCTATTTCATGAAGTGAATCTATACCTCATACTCAATGTAGAATAACAATTCTGCAAACAAGACTGAAGAATACTGAATACAATTTCTTGCTACAGTATTCACTCCTGGTACAGATAAAACTACATAAGCATGAACAAACATTTTTATGTTCTTTCTCATGGACAATTATTTGGTTATTTTTTTATTTACAGTTTAAAAAAAATTTTCTTCACCCTGAAGTCTTAGTAATATGGGAGTGACAGTCAATTAAACAGACATAGGTAAATTAGCAGTGCATGTTTCAAAGGGATATTATCTTTATATAAAAACTAAAAGAAACACCTATCTATTTATAATTCATGAAAATGGACAAATACAAAGCTTTCTGGAATATTATTACATGGCTAGGTACTATAATAGTAATAAGTAACATTTACATAGTGCTTACTCTGTGCCAGTCACTGAATTATCTCATTTGGTCCTCACAACCTCCCAAGGTGGTTGTGAGGTAAGTGTTATTATTATCCCCATTTTACAAATGAAGAAACTTTGACAAAAAGGGTAAATGACTTGCCCAGGGCCACACAGGTAGGAGTGTTGAGTTTGAAAATAAAAATATGAACGTAATTACTGCTTTTAGGCTTATCAACAAAAACCAAACTTCTTAACAGGCAAACTCATTTGCTGGTTTGGGAGCTATGGGTGTAAAACTACTAATTTCAGGTTATCCATCTGTCTAGCCACCCATCCATCCATCCATTCATCCAATTTCTCCTACTGCCTTTCACCGTTAAACTGCTAGAACTGAGGTGGTCTATCCCTGCCTGCCTCTGACTTCCCATTCCATTAGAACTGCTCTCTAAGGTCACCCAATGACCTCTTCATTTCTCATATTCTTAATCTTCCATGTAGAGAGATTATTACTTGTAATCTATACAGGCTAGCTAGGTGGCTCAGTGTATAGGGTGCTGGGTTTGGAAGTCAGGAAGACCTGAATCCAAATTCTGCCTCAGACACTTATTAGCTGCATGACCCTAGACAAGTGGACAAGTCATTTAACTTCTCAGCCTCAGTTTCTTCATCTGTAAAATGGGAATGATAATTATAGCACTTCTCTCACAAGGTTGTTGTAAGGATCAAATGAGGTAACATGTAGGTGTTGTGCAAACCTCAGAGCACTATATAAATGTTAGCTATTATTATTATTATTATTATTATTATTGTTATTGTTATTAGGTACTCTTGACACTAATAGATATCACTTTCTTTTTGAAACTGTCTTTTCTCTTGGCATTTGGCCCTACATCCTTTTATGGCTTTTCTTCTCTCTCTGCCTCTTCCTCTTTCTCCAACCCTTAACTGTAGTTATCTCAAAACTTTCATCCTTGGTCCCCTCCTCCTCATTCTATATTTGTTCCACCAGGAAGTTCACTACTCACAGTTTTAGCTACTACCTTTAAATAATTTCCCCAAAATCTACATCTCCATTCTGATTCTCTTACCTCTCTAATCTTATAATTCCAAATGCCTAAAAGACATCTCTGTAAGTACATGCCAATTTCTCCTTAAATGAAATTTTGAAAATTTACTTTCCCCTTGCCCTCCATCAAAAGAGGAACCCTTTCCCTATGTCTACCAATGATGATTATGAGCATCCTGGTCCCACAGACTCACAACTTCAGATTCATTTTTGGTCTTATTTCTCCTTCAATCCCCACATCAATCAACAATATATTAATACCTAGGGCCAACACCATACCAAGTACTATGAGAAATACACAAATATAAGATATGATTCCCTGGCCCTTAGTAGTTTATGATATAGAAAAATGACATTTTAAACTGTATACCAATTATAAAACTAGTAATTCTGAAATGGGAGAGAACAGACCAAGTAGGATAGAGTAGCTAGGGCAGGCTCCAAGAAAGAAGAAGGAACTGAGCTGGACTCTGAAGGATGGCTAACAGGGAGTGGAGGGATACAGCATGAGCAAAATCAAGTCAAGAATGGGTATGATGTCTACAGGTAGCAGGATGGGTATAATGTCTACCAGAAAGAAACAAAGTTTTGAATTAGGAAATGATGGGAAATAAACTGATAGGTAGAATGGAGATGAAATTATGGAAAGTTCTAGAAACTGGGTATGGGAGTTTAAATTAAATGAATCAGACAATAGGTAATCATTGTAGGTTCTCGAACAAGGGGATGCTTTCAGAAGATAAACTGGATATTGGAAGAAATGGTTGATCACTTTGGATTACTGTTGCAGTGATCCAGGTGTGAGGTGATGATGGTCTGCACTAAGGCAGAAGCTGTGGTAATGAAGAAGGGTTAACTCCTGCACATTACAAAGGGGGGGGGGATGAAGAATTATATTGAAAAACTGGGTTCACAGGATCATACATTTTAGAGCTGGAAGGGACCTCAACCCCTTCAGTTCACACATGAAACAGTCCCAGAAAGGTGAAGTGATTTGTTTTCCTTCACTTTTGTCCCAGACTGGTCCCTTTCACCAGAAGAGTTCCTGAGCCCTCTAGGTCAATCCAGCTTTATCACTCAATTCTCTCATGACCCAACCCAACATTTAGCCTTCTAAGAAAACTTCCCAGACTATACTCACCCCATGCTGATCACTCTCTAGCTTCTAGTTCCATTAACTATAATGTTACGTTAAGCACTAGACAGATTGGTGAAGTGGAATAAGGCCAGGACTTTCCCAGTCAGAAGACTTAGAAATCTCTCCTTTAACATTCACTAGTTATTTGCCTAATCATTTAACTCCTCTTATTTAACCTTAGTTCCTTCATATGTAAAATACCTAGAGAAATTAACCTACAGGGTGATTGTGAGAATCAAATTAGATAATGCATGTAAAATGTTTTACAAAATCTTAAAGTGCCATACAAATGCCAGCTACTATTACTGTTCATTATTATTGCGTAGTAATTTCTTCCATGATGTGTGACTTGGCTCTCTAGTGATAATGTAAGCTCCTAGAAGGCAGGTACTGTGTCTTCCACTTCTATGGTTACCTAATATATTGTCCTCAGAACACAGAGCAGTTGCTTAAAATATAGTTGCTGAATACATGAATTTTAGGGTTGTGAGCCAACAGAATGCTTTGCCTAGAAATTTGTAAAAAAAGGCAGTTATCTTTCCAGAATGGTTCTGCACAGAAATAGAAATAGGGAGAAAAGAACCTTTTCATCATCATTTTGGTATTTTGATTCTAAAGAAAGATGACTTTTACATAATCATTACAATTTTTCTCTAGCGTAGTTAAAACACTTTGACTTAGAAAAAAAGAAAGATCCAAGAAGCACATGTCTGTCGCTAAATATAATTCTAGTAATAAGGAATGGTCTACTGTAATGGAACATACTTCTAACGGATTGTATTCTCATTTTTCACTGAAAAACTGAAAATCTCACAACTAATAAAAGAGCCTTGCATACAAATTCAAGTACGCCAGAATAAAAGTTCTTCCCTAAAAAGCTACCACAGAAAATGACTACAAGCAGAATGACTTAAAACAGTCTCAAATATTATATTGTTTTAAATTCTGATTCCAGACTCACATACAATCCTGGACTGCAGCTCTTGAATGCCATAAAAAATGCAACAGGAAGAGACAGGCAGAACACTCTACAGCACATATTCCATATCTAAAAGCTCTCTGTACTGAAGGGACAGATATTAAGACTTCACTAGTCTTGAGAATGCATACCATTACAGTAAACTCTTCAGGTAAGAATATTTTTAGGTTTTTAGCCTAGATCTAGAGAAACATGACTTGACTATGGTGGCTGTAACACAAAGAACACAAATCAACTTTATGCAGATTTAGTCGGCCAGAAGGAAATGGCATATTTCAAAATGATGAAACCACAAAGGAAATTTACACTGAAAATTAGTTAAATGTTAAGAAAGCATTTAAACTGTCAAACTATACCTAAATATCTGTATCAAGTAATATTTTCAAAGATAAAAGTAGTTTTACAGGGTTCAGCATCTGAATAAAAAAATATTGATCTTATATCTATCTACAAGTCAGACAAGAAACTGAATTGCAAATTAGAGTTAAGGAAACTCCTTTTGCCAAATGTTCCAACTGCATGATAAATGAAATGTTATAGACTTGTTATTAAAGTTCCTAAACTATTTCTCAACCTCACACAGTCAGAAGCAGTAGGGAACTGGGGGGACCAGAAAGCCTACTTGGGAGTCAGGAAGCCTTGGGTTCAAGTCATACCTCTGACACATACTTGTACCTTATAAGACAAGTCACTAAATTTCTCATCCTAGGCTACTCTCAAAAGCTATAAATTGCAAAGAAGGTGCTGATTTGCACTGGTAAAGGAAGTTTACTCAAAGGAAAATCTAGTCCGATCATAGGTCCAGCCCTATACCACCTCATACAAAATTTAAAATATTTTAAAGTATTAAACAGAAATAAAAGCATAGCTTTACCTTTCTACGTGACTAGCTCCAAAGAACTGAAAATAAGTATTAATCAATCAGCAAGTATTTATGAAGTTCCTACTATGTTCCACATAATGTGCCAAGTGCTGGGGATACAAACAAAAAATAAAACAATCCCTATATGCAAAGAGCTTATATTTTAATGGAGGAAACAAGGATGTATAAAAATACATATAGCATATATATATATATATATACACTAGAAAATACAGAAGGTATATTTACAAGGTATAGAGATAAATAATATAATAGAAGGTATATATACCTACAAGGTAGTTGGAGGGGGTACTAGTAGCTAGGGGAAATTAGGAAAGGCTACATGTAGAAGCTGGTGCTTAAACTAGCTTACAAGAAGAAAAAGATTTTGTGAGGGTTAGGCAAGGAGAAAATACAGTCACAGCACAGGGGTCAGAGATGGGAGTATTGAGTGAGGAACAAAAGGGGAGGACAATTTGGTTCCTTCACTGTCAGGGTGAGGAAGTATTATCCAATACAGGTTGGAAAAGTAGAGTGCCAAGGGACCAAGTTGTGTAGGACTTTGAAAGCTAAACTGAGGAGTTTTCATTTGATCATAGAGGCAATAGGACACCAATGGAGCTGACTCGGTAGGGGAGTCACATGGTAAGATCTGTGCTTAAGGAAGATCATCCTGGCAGCAGGGTGTAGGATGGACTATAGAAGGGAGAGAGGAGGCTGGGAGACTAATTTCAGAGGCTATTGCAGTAACTTAGGTAAGAGGTGGTACAGGCTTAAACTAAGGTGGGAGCTGTGTGAGTGGAGAGAAGGGGTGACATACAACAGCCAGATTTGGCAACTAATTGGATACGAGGGATGAAGGAGAGTGAGGAGCTTAGGATATGGCTGATGTTACTAACCTGACAAACTGGAAGGATGGTGGTGCCTTTCAAACAAAAATAGCAAAAAGGGAAGGATTTGGGGAAAAGTTATAGAGTTCAGTTTTGGACATGTTGAGGTTAAAATGACTTTGTAACATAAAGTTTGAAATATCCAACAAGTAAGTGGTAATAAATGGTGAAGCTCAGGGCAAAGATTGTGGCCGTGTATCTGAAACTGCATCATCTGCATGGAGATAGATAACAGTTAAAGTTACAGGAGCTGAGGGGACAGTGGAGAAGCATGTGGTGCATGTGAATGGGCTAAGATGAATTATGAAGTACTGTAAATTATTAAGTCTTTTAAAGGGTGTTACCAAATAGGTGTACAAGCAAAAAATACGACTGGCTGGTTGATACAGCAAGAGCAAGAGCATCTGATGGACCCTCTCTTCTACTCGTAGCCTCTTAACGTCAAGAGAGAGGAAGACCTCTGGCCGCATGGAGGGTGAACTTCTGGGAGAACACTGGCCTCCAGGAGGTTCTTTGCCCAGGACGCTCTATCTCCCAACTCCAGGTATTTGCATTGGAATTCTCTCCCTTCTCACCTCCCCTGTCTAGCTTCTCAGGCTTCCACCAAGTCCTAGTTAAAATTCCACCTTCTATCAGAAGCCTCTCCTAATCCCCCTTAATGCTAGCTCTTTCCTTTTGTCGATTACATCCACCTAGTCTCCCCTATCAGACTGTGACCGCTTTGGGAGGAGGGGCTATCTTCAGTTTTTTTTTTTGTATTCTAGCACTTAGCCCAGTGCCTGATACACAGCAGGTGTTTAACACAGGCTTACTAACTGAATGACACTGACAAGAGTTGCATAAGTTGGACAGTCTGCTCTCCTGAAGGGGCCACCCACAGCCATAAGATCACAAATCCTTAGCTCTTAATAAATATTTGTTGATTGAGAACTGCCTAATTTTAATAATCAAGCTTGAAGGGGTGGATGAAGTCTCCATCTACCATGAAGAGAGAGAAAAATCACTTCCTTTCTTTGCAGATGTGGAAGACAGAGCACGGCACACTGCAAATACTGTTAGACATGGCCGATGTGTTTTAATAGGTTTGCTGAGCTATTCTGTTCCCTGCTTCTCCACTCCCTTTCCTTCTTATAAAGGATAACTCTCCAGGGGTGGTAAGGGAGGAGGGATATATTTGTAAATGAAAGTGATGTAAGAACAAAATATAGCAACAAAATAAAATGAACTGGTTGAAATGACCAGATCCAAAAATCAGTAATTAATAGGCTGGAAGACTTCTGGCCAAGACAGCTACTTGAATTGAGGTGGGCTACCCAGTTTCTGTATTTACTTCAACAAAACCCTGAAATTCCAACTAGATTGAACAATGATCAAGAAAACCAAGTACAGTACAGTGAGTAACTCATTCCATCTAGAAAGTACATATAAAACGTCAGCCAGCAGCTCATGGGCAATAGAAAGGACCATCAGCAAAGCTAGTGCCATAGACAAATAAGCCTGTAGCTTCCCAGGAGACTAGAGAAGGGCCAGAGATATTGATAGCCTGCAGGGCTTTCTACCCTGAGGCAGCAAGAGAGGAGGGCTCTCCCAGAAAACCCCAGGGTAACTGTAAACCTACCAAAGGGCCCTTAAGAGCCCTGGGGGCCAACGGTGAACTCAACTATGGTCAGGACAATCTGCACATCTCTTATCACTGGTCCTGACAGACCCCAGAAGGCCCAGAAGATTCAATGCTCTAAATCTCAAAGATGAAGGGGTGGGAAAGACTAACCCAGGAAAGAGGTTATCAGTCCAGGACCCAGGTGACTCAGGGCAAGGCTAAGCCAGGCTGACCACCCCACCCACAAAGCAAGGCACTAGGCAGGGCCAGTTCCTGGCATAAAGCCCTAGTGTAGGAAATAAAGCTGGAGAGATGAAAAAACCAAAGAAGACACTGACCAGTATACAATTAAAAAAAATTGTAGAGATCTCTCAAAAGGAGAGTCACTCTACAAAGAATGTAAACAGAAAAAAAAAAATGGATGTTCCACAAGAGCTACACAAATACTTAAAAGGAATGAATCAAGAGATTTTTTAAAAAATGAAATAAAAGATATGAAGCAAAGAATTGGAAGGAGAATGTATGAATTTTATGTCTTATAGAGTCTCTTTAATCTATTCTAGTTTTCAGGGAGTTCATTACTTGGATAACAGTAAAGTTACCACTTTCTCTTTGTAAGTCAAGAGCAGAACAAAATTCTTTGATCCTGAAGGGGAAATTAAAATAGAAAAAGAAAAGCAAAGAACTAGAATCTGAAAGGTTGTTTATCAGTTGGGGAATATCTGAACAAATTGTGGTATATGAATTCAGTGGAATATTATTGAGCCATCAGAAATGATGAAAGAGATACTTTCTGAGAATCCTAGGTAGTATGAACCCATGCAAAGGGAAGTATGCAGAACCAAGAGATTATGCAAGCATAACATTGCAAACAATGACAATTTTGAATTTAACAACTCTCATCAATGCAATGAACAACTATGTCTCCAGAAGGACTATAGTTAAAGGCAACCACCTTCTGACACAGAGAGACATAACATTTTTTAAGATGGCTACTACGTGGATGTTTGATTTGACTATGCTTATTTGTTACAACGGGCTTTTCACTCCCCTTTGTTGGGTTTTCAACTGGGAGTAGGTTAGGAGAGAAGAGGGGAGTCAGGTTTAGAAATACTGATCCCCCCCACAGGGTCACTGAGACAGATAGTGGGTTCCAAGTCTCTGGAGGTCTTCAAATAGTATCTAAATTCCTATTTGTCTAGGATGATTTGGAGGAAATTCTTGCTCAGGCAAGAGTTGGATTAGGAAAATCCTCCCAACTCCGCAATAATTTGATTCTATGTTGCTGAGAATCCCCAGCAGGTTTCTCTATTCAGCATGTTTCTAGGTTGCCTCCATCTACCATGATTTTATGCATAAGAAACTTCATACTGATTTGGGACACTTCCCATCTATCCCAATGCTATTGCTGACAGACTAACAAATTTTGTGGGCAAACATGGTCCTTGATTCATCCTAAGGCTGGGTCAAATGTTTCCCAAACTTTGTCTATGGAAATCTGGTGTTTGAGGACTGCTGATGAATTCAGCAGGTTTTCCTCTTCCCAGTAGAGAGCAGGTGGATTTTAAGAGCAGAATGAGTTCTATGTTTTGAGGTGTGGCCAATCTATTGATTTGTTTTTCTCCTACTTCACTTTGATGACAAAGGAATGTAACCTGCTATTTTGGAATTATTCATGCCATTCTTTCTCTACAGTATTAACACGTAGACATATCCATTTCACACTAATTTTATAAGAGGTGTAGTGTATATAAACCAGCACCATCATTGGCTAGTCTTTTCCTTTTTCTCCATCCAAAAGACTGAAAGGTGGATGGCAAAGAACTTCTTTTTCTTGTAACACAGAAAAAAACCTTAAAGTCTAATGATCCTTTTCACTGCTGCACTAGCTATTAGGATAAAGAGTTAGGATATAGAGTTTCTTACATTTTAGTAGAAGAGATTACATTCCCTCCCTAAGAAGTCTATTATACTACTTAAAGATATTACTTTTAAAAAAAACTTTTATTTTTGACAACTTCACCAACTAAAAAACGTGGCCAATGTAGTTAAATATCCAGTTGGGGAAGTATGCCTAGGGACAACAGTAGCAGTGAGAGGAAATGCTTTGATAAAACACCAAGCAGCCTTACAACCCAACAGCCTCATGGTGAAATCAAATATAACCCTCTATCTTCTTGGGTTCATGGGTGGAGTGGGGAAAATAGAATGACAGAATGGATATGAAATCTACAAGAAAATCCAGATTCTGGCAGAGTAAGCAGTTTCTTTATACTAAACTCTTACTAAATACCCCCTTAAAAAGGTCAAAGGGTCAGAAAGTCGTACTACCCAGCAGCAGCAGCAACAACAAGACTAATATTTGTATAGCCATTTTAGAGTTTACAAAGTACTTTACAAATCTCATTTTATCTTCACAACAGTCCTGGGAGGTAGTTACTATTATTATCCTCATTTTATAGGTGAGGGAAATTGAGTCAGAGATGAGGTGACTTGCCCAGGATCACACAGCTAGTTAAGTGTCTGAAGCTGGATTTTGAACTCAGGTTTTCCTGACTCCAGGCCCAACACTCATTCCACTATGCTACCTAAATGTATCATAACTCTTCTCTGCAGATGTCTAAGAATCACACTCAGCAATTTAAGTAAAGATATTATGCAGTTTGTCCAGTAAAGAACAAGTTGACTGATTTCTAGCTATTATAGCAAACCCAAAGATTCAAAAAGAGGGTTAAAAACAAATCCATTCTCTGTTCCACATAGTAAAAATGATAAGGTTTTTCTTTCTTTTGTTGTTTGTTTTGGAATTAGGATTTTAATTCCCCGTGTCCAAGATGGACAACTGTAACTTTAAGTCTTAAAGGGTTGCAAGGGCTACTGAAAGGTTAAGTTACTTGTCCAGGGGGACACAGCTAATGGGCATCAGGGGCAAAACCCAGATTTTCTTAACCAAGGCCAGTCTTCTACCACTATATTACACTGTCATTCTATAAGGAATACTACTAAATAATAGCTATTGAAAAAGAATATTTATTGTAGGTTGAACATTAAGAACTTCAAAGATTTTAGCACTGTTTCAATGTTAGGATTTTAAATGGCTCCATTTAAGAGAAATTTTTATCTGTACCAGTAGCTAAAGAAAAAATGAGTTCCTGTGAATCACCTTTTACTTTCTACCTGCTAGAGCACAATATCCTTCCCTTTTTTTCAAGAGATCCACTTTGACCTTTCAATTGCTTGACAAGTTTATCTGTCCCTCATAAAGGAAAACATAGTTCAGTTGCCTATGATCATGACCAATTGTGCTGAAGATTTAGAATGAAAAATGGCAAAATAAGCTTTGCTTAGAGGCAGGGTGGTACTGCAGAAAGAAGGCTGAATCTGACAGAAGGAGTCTAGGATTGAATCCTGGCTCTGTGATTTTACTACCTGTGTGACCTTGGGCAAATTACTTAACCTATCTGGGCTTTGGTTCATCTAAAAAATAAGGAGGTTGTAATAGGTAACTTCTGCAGCCTCTTCTAGCTCTCAATCTACAACCCTATGAAAAGGCATATGGTTTTATACTGAAAACTTAGAAAGCTTAAGGGAGAGTCCACAGATTTCAGCTTCTAAAAACACATCTGCATTGATATCATATACATATTGTAACTATAAAATGTAATAAGTTGGTTTGCTGATAGCTAAAGAAAACTTGGCATTGTTTTAACATATGGAGAATATTTAAGAGTTAACACTGAGCTTAAGTCATGGTTATCCCAACACTAACATGGATCTACAGAATGTTTTCCACCCACTAGATATTTTAGAAGAAAAGCCCCACAATATACATATAGATACTACAAAACTGGATTTTCTATTTGTAAAGGATTTGTTCATTTATTCAGCAATATGTATTAAGAATAAACAGGGAGAAAAAAGGTTTATATTCCTTGTTAAAAACCGCAAACCATTCCCACACCATTAAAACCACAAATAATAGACCACTTCATAATTCTGATACCCAAAAGCCTTTCAACAAAGAAGCTGTCCTTCACAACAAATAAATTTATGATTCAATAATACTCTTGTTTTCTTTCAAGATATAGGATATGTTATTTTATAGCTCTGATACCAGTACCTTCTCATTAATATTTTTTATTGAAGCAAGAAATATCTATTAAATTACTCAACTATCCTTTTACAGTATGTGTTCCAAGGTCAGTCACTCATTCAACAAACATTTAATTAAGTGCCTACTATGTGACAGGCACTGCACTAAGCACTGGGGATACAAAGAAAGGCCAAAGCCAGTCCCTGCTCTGGAGCAGCTCATAATCTAACAGAAGTGACAACATGCAAACAACTATGGACAAATAAGCTACATACAGAAGTAGGAAATAATTAACAGAAGGGAGTCATTAGAATTAAGAGGGATAGGGAAAGGCTTCAGGTAGAAGGCGAGATTTTAGCTGTGACTTCAAGGAAGCCAAGGAAGCCAGGAGGCAGAGTTTTGTTTCTCTCATTTTATTGGCCTAGATCTGTAATCTTATCCTCTATCGCACAGATAAAATGCTGACAGGCAACATCTGTGGAAATGAAAAATATTTTTAAAAAGGCAGTCATGTAAAAGCATCTTCTCCAGATAAATATTTAGATGCCAAAATGAATAAGTGCATCTTGGAGGAAAATTTAATCTACTGGATTGTTCCTGCATAGATTTTCTGTTGTCAAACTCTCTTTGACAGGTCAAACTCTATCCAGTAAATAAGGTTCATTGTTTAGTAGAAAAATTTTCTGGCAGGTTACCTCAACAGACCATGAACAACTTTTGATAACTGGATCTCTATAACTTTTAAAAATGTGTAATAAAAATTTTATGTACTCGAGTACTGTGTGTGTGTGTGTGTTTTCAAATTTCCTTAAAGATCAAAAGACAAGGGTGAACAGAAATGGAGGGGCAAAGGAAAAAACAATGACTTTTTTCTATAGTTACATCAGACTTAGAAATGGATCTTCAAAATATAAATAAGGGCATATTCCACAGTAGTGTTACTTAACTTTAGGACAATCATGAATGACAAACTACAATGGTTATCTTCACATAAAAATAAAATTTTTCTATTATCAGAAATCTCTGAAAGTCTTATGTATAATTTATAGAGGTTTTGCAATTAAGGCTGTCAAAAAGGACTCAAAATCTCAATCCTATTAGCTATGAGAAAAAAGGGCAAAGGCAAAAAAATACCCATTACACCCAAGATTTCTTTTCAGTTTGACTTAAAAAAAAATAACAATTTCCTAATTTCACATTCTGCTATTTTTCTTGGTAGAAAAATCACTTTTCAAACCTTCACCCAAACAAACCACTGATCTAATGATCCTTTAACTTAGCTGAAAAAACTTAGTGCATGTCACGGAGCTTTAACATTGGAGGGATTGTTAAAAATCTAGAGTCAAGATCTGTAGATTTGCTTTCAGTCATCTAAAGGTCATTTATGGTTAGACAGCAGACACGTTCTCCAATAAGGAAAACTGAAGCATGACCCCATTTGTCTATATTAATAATTTAATTACTTGCAGTACCAGTAGAACAAACTTCTTGTTTTGCAAATGCTGGCTAAATGTTCTATATTCAAACAGAAGCAACCAATTACTTCTGAGTTTAAGTTCCTGGATTTTGATACATAAAGTTTTAAATCATTTACATATTCATTATTTAATGTGCTGTCTTTTTTTCCCCCCCTACCCCATACTTAAATGCCACCCATAGATTCTGTCAATTGGGTTCCAGGTATGACCTTCCAGGTTGTCAGTGGAATCCTTAGAACCAGATCCTCCTGAAGGTTTAACATAGCCCATTGATAGCAATAACTCCATAGCCAAGCAAAATAGAGAGCTACAGCCTTCCCAAGTAACTCTGGCCTGGATTATGCTTCATATTTCCCAACAGTGATGCTGACGTGAAAAACCAGTTAGAACTGTGCTACAATGCTACCTGCTTTTTTTAAAAAAGTTTTTTTTTTTTAAACAACACAAGGAGAAGGTTAGGTGAAATTAAGACCAAGTAATTTAGCTAGGTATGACATTTGTAAAAAATGCATAGAAATTTTCTGAAAAGATTAGGCCATTTAAAATGCATTATACTATCTCCTTTCAGAGACATCTTTTTTTACCCTAGTTTCCAAATACATCCAGCCAAAACTAAGAAATGGTCAAGCTGTACTCTATGTAAAATAAGGAGAAGGGTCTGGTTATTGCAAAATTACACCAATGACTCAACAGTTGAAAATTATATTTTAGAACCTTTGTGAACTTGGACTCTGATCATACTCTAACAAACTGTATGAACACTGCTTCTTCAATTTTTGAAAGTAAAAACAGAGATGTAAAGGCTGGATCCTGTGGTTGTCGCATATTGATAACTCTTTCAGCATTGAAATGTTCTTCTAATCATATGTGTGTGACTATATTTACATATGTATATGTATATACATATGTGTAATATTTCACCTTCGAAGTTCTCTAACTTTTTAGACAATCAGGATACTGCTTTTTAGAACAATCTCCTTTGTTATCACCTTTCAACTTTCAGTAATCATTGAATGATCTATTCCTATGAACGCTCTACTACATGAAATCTTTATTTCTGTTTGTCAAAAAGCCTGAGATCAAGGTTTTCATTTTAAATTATTTTAAATATAAAAATCCATATAGATAATTTCCTGAATGACAACTTTGGCTACTTTAAGTGAAGAGAGATTTTTGTTAATTGTGCATAAACCATATTTGTGGGAGGGAGACTAAGAAATGTTAACAAAAATTAGAAATAGAACATTGATGGGAGTGAGGGAAGAAGATAACAGTCAAGAAACAGAGCATTAAGTCAAATCAAGAAGCATTTATCAAATGTAGTCAATCCTACTATGCACCTAGCATAGTGCTGGGGATAGAAAGGCTAAAAGAGTCCCTTTCCACAAGGAATTCATAATTCTGCAAACAACTATGTTCAAACAAGATATATAGAAGATAAACTGGAAGTAATCTCAGCGGGAGTAAGATGCTAGCATTTAGGGAGAACCAAAAGTTCTGGCAGAAAATGAGATTTTAGTTTATCCTAACTCTTTACTAGAATACTTAAATGACCATTAATCCAATTTTGGAAACCTACCACGGTGAGAGTATCAACTAGTAGATCTGAGTATTTTACTTTATTTAATCTAGGATTCAGAATGTGTATCAGAGTGTATTATGGTTCTATTGTAAAGTAGAGTTCAATTCAAACATGTATTAAGCCCCTACTATGAGCAAGACATATTGTATAGATAATCATTTTGTTAGTTTAAGTGCTGAAAATTTCTGCTTTGGTAATAACTATTAGTACTTAAGTAGGTTGATTTAAGCCCTAATGCTGAGCAAAACCTAAAAACAGGAATTTTTAAATGCTTATGTTTGAGTTTGTACATTATTTACTACCAGGTACTAATAAAAACAAGATAGTTTTGTTCAAATGTAAAATTATTAGATTTTATAAAATAAAAGAATATGTTAATGGGATATTAATTAATGAGTATGATAATTATTCTTCCTTCTTAGAAATTAACTTTTACTCAGTCATACATTAAAAAGCTTAGGGAGCTTTAAAAATTAAAAAGATTTTAAATAGAAATACCATAATTAACAGGAAGTGGACATATTAATGATATTGCTTTGCACATAGAGTTTAATAAATGCTTTTTCATTCATTCATTCATTCATTCACTGAGCATCAAATGCCTTTAAAATTTTCGAGTGACAACAATATTCAATTGATTAGATTGGCAGTGAAATGAAAGTAAAACTTGCACAAGATTTTATATCTTCAAATTAAGTACTCAAACTGCAAAATGATTTTTACTAATGGTAACTGGCAAACTATTTAACTCAAAACCACTTAACTTTATAAAATTCAGTACTGCTCCTGGGGATGTAGTTAGGAAAAACTGATAAAATATATTAAAATATGCTTTTCCCCAAATATTGGCACATTCAGACAGCAAATTTTTAAAAATTTCATGTCTCATTTGTCCTTTTCTTTATCCAGCTTACATTTACCTGCAGTTAAGAAGACAGCTTTGCTAATGTCAGCAAATTATCCACATACTCATCTGCTCAAACATGTTTGGTTCATAATGCAAGTCAAGAAAACCTTTTAAGTTAACACACTTACACATATAACCTGTTTCAAACTGTTTCCTGGTTCAAATTGACTAGAAAATTTTTTATAAAACAAATTATCTCTATTGTGGCTTTTTACTCACAGACTTAATGTGTATACTTACTTAAAAATCACATTGCATAGGAAAAAACATTTAAAAATCATGCGGCATTATCCTTCTTTTTAACAAAACCGGAGAGCACTTGAATAACCAAAATCAATTAGTTTGGGATGTCTTCTGAAGCAGGAAGGAATTGTAATTTGAGAAATGAGAGATTTCAGAATTTTAATTAAAGCAAAGTGTTTTCACGAACTCTTTATATTGTATAGTTCTTTTAGGTTTATTCAACTACTACTACTAAGAACTTTCATTTTTTTCTACTTCACAGCTCCCAGAAAGAAGTTCTTAAATTCATCCCCTCAAAGCCTCTTAATTTTCAGGCCAAAATGGATTATCTTGGAAGAGTAATTCAAATGGACAAAGAACAAGCTTAATTTGGGGAAGTTCTATTAATTGTAATGTTGAAATTTCTGGCTCTTAGAAAGTATTGTCCCTTTAAAGTCCTCAGCCTGGGAGAAGTAATAATAATAGCTTTAACCTTGCCCAGCCTGAAGTCAGTTGGGGGGATGCTTGCAGTTCTGGCACCAGTCTCTTTTAACAATGAAGAACACAGGACGGGTGAGGGAAATTTTATATGGGAAACTGAAGCAAATTTTTCTGAGAGCATAGGCCTAAACCTTCTTTACTACTACACAACATTCAGATACATATATACACTTCCTAATTATAGTTGCAGTTTAAAGCCTTTTAATTTATTCCGACAAGGGTTCAGGGTGAAAAGAGAACCAGACAGGCATATTTTTACAGATCAGTATACTTCTTTGTGGGGGTTACTGCTGGGGACTGTAGCTGCTTCTTCCCTACCAATCACTTGGCTGACTAGAATCAAACTATTAGTCAGGAGGAAAAGGGTACTTTAATGCAGGGTCAATTCTAGGATAAATTTGTGTCTGATTCAGTCTTTGTGTCTGATTTAGTCAGCCACTGCATGGGAAGAGGTTGCATTGGGAAATAACCTCCCATTAGCTGGTCTAAAAAAGTCAATGTGGCAGCTCCCTAGTTTCTGATAGTTCCCCTACTTCTTGAAACTCTTCCCACTTCCTGATCCATAGTGCCTAGCAGCCTCACCCTGACTCATAGCTTTGCCAAGCATGTTAAAAAGTTCTGTTGGGGCTGTACTGACAGCTTGAGCTGTTGGTCTGGCCTTGGGATAGGAACTGGTTAAGCCCAGAGCTGGGCCTTGTCCTGTGGCAAATGCCAAGTCAGCAGGTTTCCTCCCCCTCCCCCTCCTCCTGCACCCAGGAACTATGCACAGCACTAGCAACAGTTTTTCCTCCAGCCTGGGAGATAGGAGAAAAGGGATCTTATGTCTAACCCATCCCACCTGGCTCCCATGCACAGGGAAATAAAGGGACAAGAAAAAACAACAAAATTTTCCGTAACACCTCACTCTGTCCCTACACAAAGAGTACACATATTCCACCAGTTGAAGATGGAAGAGGAAAGAAACTTTATGGAAAAAGCCCAAAGCTAACACCGGTAATACTAACCCCCTGACTGATCCAAGGACTCAAGTAAGCAGGCTAACCAACACCATAAAGTCACTGTGGAGAGGGGGTGATGGGAGAAGATTTCCTTCGCTTCTCAGCAAGGATGATGGAAGATAGACTTTTCCTGCTATCCACGCCCAGAGCTGAAAGCTCTGGGGTTCGAATTTGCTTGATCTTAACCCCATACTAGCCAGACATTAAAAGTAGTGAACATATAAGTGAATGCAGGAGAGAAAAGTAGGGAAAATAAATGGGTCTCCTTTCTCTGCCGCTCAGAGGTGGTGCAGGGCAGCACTGACTCTGAATCACTTAATCATCCTGCTACCCTCTAAACAGCACATCTCTCCTTTATGTCAGGGTGGTTCTCAGTATGAGAGTATGTCATTCTTTGTCATCCTTGTGTCCAGTCTTTTCCCTTCACGTTCTGTGTATGTCTCTGTATATCTTTCTGGGTGTACATATCTCTCTCCTTGCGAGACTGTCTTTTTTTCCTCTGTTAACCACACCTGTCTGTTTTGAGTCTTTCTCTCCCACCTCTACATGCCCATACTGTCACCCCCACGACATTGTTTTTGTCTATAATCCCTCTCCTTCTCCCATTCCCACTTTTCCTATACTTGAACTCATTCTCATCTCTTCATCTGCAAGGCTCTATGTCTTCTTCTTGCCTATCCTGCCCCCAAATCTGGCCTGTTTCCCTTTGCATTTCTTCTTCTCACCTTTCCTTTAGTATCCTTCTGAGTAACTTTATGAGCCAGTTCACATTTATCTGTGCCTCCCTCTCCATTCACATTTCTCTGTCCTCAACCATGGTGGGGCTCTTCCCAGATCCCTATCTGTTCTTCTGCCTTTTAACTCCTCCGTGCACGTCCTTTCACTCTGTGTCAGTGTCCCTCTGTACGTCTATATAGTTGTCTCTCTCTATGTGTATGCACTTCCACTTGTGAATTCATGAGTCCCTCTCTTCCCATGTAGAGTTCACGGAAATCTATGGGTTTTCCTCCCTGGGGGTGTCTCCGTGTGTACCTATGTACCTTCTATTGTGTCTACATCCCAGTTCCCGTTCCCGTGTGCACATGTCCCCGCCTCGGTGTTCTCTCTGTCTCTGTCTCGGGGTCGGTGTCTCTGTCTCCAGCCCACACTCCGGCCCCTGCCGCTTCTCTCTCCCATACGGGTGGGTGTCCGTGTGTCATTCATTCTGCCTCCACTTGGTGGGTGCCTCTGAATTACCCCCCTTTGCCCCCCAATGGGGTTTGGGTGCGCCTTTCCCTCCCCCCCATAAGTGCTGAGTGTCCCTCGGACAGCTGTTCCCAGGCGCGTCCGGCCGTGCCCGAGCCTCTGTCCCAACTCTGTCCCTTCTCCCGCTGTCGCCTCTGTCCCCGGTCTGCCGGGCGGGTCCCAGGCTCTGTGTCCACTCTGCCCGGGTGTTTCTCTCCTTTTCGCCGGGGTTTATGTGGGGTGTCTGCTCCCGGGTCGGTCTGCGGCGGGTCCGTCTGTGCCTCCCTCCCTCAGGGTCGCGTTACAGACGGGAGGACGCCCTCGGATCCCCGCTCGGACCCGGGGGAGCCTCCTCGCCCCCGCCCGGCTGCACCCCAAGAAAAGGGCATCCAGGACCGACGCCGCCCGCCGACCTGGGGCTGTCCGGGGCGGAGAGAATCCTCCCGGGGCTGAGGCGGAGAGAACACTCCCGTGAGGGAGGACGGAATCCTTCTTGGGCTGAGGCGGCGCCTGGCGCCCGCCCCGTGACTGTCCTGCTGGGACGGGACGGGACGGGAGCGGGCAGGAGCGCGCGGCGCAGCCCCGCTCCGGAGCGCCGGCTCGGCTCTGCAGCGCAGCGCAGCCCAGCCCAGCCCAGCGTGGGCTCCGGCTCCGGCTCGGACTCGGACTCTCACCTTGTGGGTCTGGTACGTCTCCAGCGCCCGGATCGCCGTCTCTGTGAGCTTCACATGCAACACGGTGATGTTGTCCTGGCCGAGCCTCCCGCACGATAAACCGTAGCGCCGCTCCTCCCGCAGACCCGCTGCCGCCGGCCCCCCCGCCGCCATCTTAAACTCCCCCGGGTGCTGCTGCTGCTGCTGCTGCTACTGTTGCCTCCACTGCGGCCGCAGCTGCTCCGGCTCCTGCAGCCGCCACCACAGCTACGGCCATCCCGCTGCTGACGTACTGTCATATACTAAGCGCAACTAAACCCTCCCGCAGCCCCGCGGCCGCCACGTCCCGCCCCTTTCCACTCCTTTCCACCCCGCCCCCCAGGCTTGGTCACCGCTTCCCGCCTCCTATCATTGGCTCTCTTACTTCAAGGCCCTCCTCCATTGGCCGCTCTCCACCCGGAATGGGGCGGGGCTTCTAGTGGCCTCAGTTTCGCTTAGGAGACTGGATGCCAGGGAGCAGAAGGACTGACGTAGAGGTGACGCGCTCCTTAATTATTTCTGACGTCACGCATGGAAGACTTGGCCGGTCGGCCGCAATTGGTTAGCCTGGCCAGTGGCTCTTATCCTAATTGGGTGGCTAGGCTTAGGCTCTGGTTACCTGGATCCGGAGCCCCTCCCAGTCAGGGAGTGATAGCGGTGGGATTGCCGGTAGTAGTTGGAGTTTTCCCCCTTTTCAGTGGAATACCTGAACTTCTGTGTGAACTTTTGGGACGTGAGGAACCAGGGCTGAGTCAGGGGACGGGGCGAGGTGGGGGGAGGGTTGGTAGTGGCCAACCAGGGAATTTGCCCTCTTAAGGTTAAGAACTCCTGGTCTTTCAGGCGAGGACAGTGGGTGAACTTGTCTTTCCAAAGCTCAGACTCTACGGCTTGGGGGCGGGGACTCTTCGCCTGGGGGCGGGACTTTACAGCTTGGGAGCGGGTACTCTACAGCTGGGCGGGGGGGGGGGGGGGGGGGGGGGGGG